>NC_141617.1:8488186-8788186 GCF_047967505.1 Dipteris shenzhenensis | reverse complement strand
CTATTTTGAACTAGATGGAAAAAGTCCTTGGCAAGCCACCCTATTTTGTATACATGGTAAAAAGGGAAGTCTACCATGGCCACCCTATTTTGAATATGGAAAAAAGTGTAGCCTCCCATGCCCATCATATCTTTGAAAGCATGGAAAATAGGGCAACCATGGTCCATCCTAAGACCAGCCTTTATGGAAAAAGGCCGAGCTTATAAAACCACCCTTTATCAAGAAAGGGAAGCCTTAAAAACTACCCTTTATGGGACGGCCTTATAAAACTGCCCTACAATAAAAAGCGGTTGCAAAAGGGCGGCTAACTTGGCTTCCCTGTTTCTTGTCTTAAAGGGTAGTTTAAGGCCACCCTATCATACCTTTTTTCTTGTAGTATGCATGCACTTCAACATGAACACTTTGCCATACAAACAGAAGTTACAAGATCATTGCCTAAATATGAATGTCTAGACTTAAATGACACTACTAAATTTATACAATCATACATTATTGGTTTACAAGAAGTAAGAATTCAAAATTGTGATTTAAACATCCTTCAAGAATAAAAAATTACTCAAGTATAGGTAGTTGCATGTTAATGCACAACATAAGATCCATTGGAAACCCCGAAACATATACACATCAAGGGATCAAAATAATAATTGCTCATCTTATGAATAAAAACTAAACATTCATAATTTTCAACATTAAAAGTGGGTCATGCTCATTACATACATTCAAAAAATGCTTGCAAAATTAACAACAATTGTCCCAAATAAAACTTGCAATTCAAAGAAACAACTTGTACAATATATTAATCACACTTGGAGCAACATACCCAAATCACAAACCAAATAACGTAGCCTAAATATACGCAGAACAAAATGTGCTAGCAACATAGGAAAGAGGAAAGAGAGCGAGAGAGGAGAAGAATAAAATGTACACATAACCTTGTATACATACATAACCCGAGACATAACCTAAATATACACATAGTAATTGCAGTAGAAAGCGAGCGAGAGAGAAGAACAGCAAAACATAGACCTGGACGGATTAGATAATCGACTTATTCAAGTAATTAGAGTAGCGATTACAAATAATCCACGCTCAACAGCTCATCAGTTGCACCAGTCATCAAGTTAGAATTCTGCAGCTGATCAGTTGCACCAGTCGTCAAGCGAGAATTCTGCAGCTGAAATGGTCAGAAATCTGTATTTATGAGAACCGTTAACTGTGAGGAACAGCCAATTGTTTCTCATCCGGCCGAATTTGCTGACTATTCAAAAGCACCATCCGATGTACCCGTGTTGGTTATAGATACAGGTATCCAGATCAATAAAGGTTGGGTTCAATTGATCAGAATTAGGGACGGAACAATAAGCATGCAGAATGTAGTAATTAGTGTCTAAGGTAGCTGGGTGACAGCTTGCAGAGTAACCTCCACCTGCGGGATCGCATTGCAAATTGCCGTTCTTGTTTGCAATGTGCTCGTTTAAGTCAAGATTGCTGTTCACGATGGTGCGTGTTTCTGCGTAGCAGGCCGCGAATAGGCCTGTCCCATCGAGACGGCTGCTCATACATGAGTAGCTGAAGCCGCAGTGAACATCCTACAGGCAAGGCAGTGAGACCATCAACACGATTCGTTGGCGTAAACCAGTGCGAAACTAATTGAGAGTGGCTGGTCTCACCGCCTCAATATAGACGAAGCATAGGCAGAAGGCGAGGACAAGAAGGAAGTAGACGGAGCCGCGAGTTGCCATATTGATTCACCAGTTTGCAGCCGACTCCCAGGGCGACCACGAATTGCACTACAAATAATCAAGCAAAACTGAAGGAAATCGTGAGACGAACTTCACGACAATATTTTTCTGGACGAACTTCATGAGACGAACCGCGTCACGACAATATTTTTCTGGACCATGCAAACAGGCGGAGAAATTTGCATGTAGGCCGAAGTCAACTTCAACAATGGCAATCATAATAGAAAGCCGGCTTTTGAGAGCTTGTCCTTGGGTGGATGGAATCGGTGTTCAAGAGCTTTTTTTTTTCAAAAATTCCAAAACCTTCCATTGGAGATAGGAGTCTCACAAATTTGGAGGTTTCCACACATTTTATAAGGGCCTTATGTGATAGAGGGGAAAAGAGGGGAAATGGCTACTTTTGTTATGCTTGCACGTGTACCACTGGAAATAGGGGAGAAATAGAGTAGGAGCAGGGGAAATAGCACCCCATGATGAGGTCTTACTTCCCTTGGCCTTGAAAGACTTTGATATGACATTTCTCTACCCTTGATGTAACACCTCCATCTAGCCCTCTCTCATTTCCCCTTGGATCAATCATTATGTCATGCACCAAGGGAGAAACATCTTAATTAGGCTCTTCCAAAGAAAATATGCCCCCTTTATTTCCCCTCTTTTTCCCCTCCATGATATAAGCCTCAACTATATTTGCTTGAAAAGTGCCACCTTTTTGTGACCTCCAAGTTTGTTTTGTTCATGTCAAAATCAAAATGTTCGGCACTAAACCCGGGTTTTTCATAGATCACAATTGGAGTCGTCGTCTGAGCTAGCAAGATTCAAGTTAGCAAGCTAGGAAAGTTGGAGTTGGGCAATATTAATCCTAACTCAGCTTCAATAGGCATAGTACAATAGAAAGCCGAATTTGACCAACTTTATTTGATAAGATATGGCTAGCTAGCTCATCATGATGATGCTCGGCATTCATTCATAATGCAAAGTTATAACAATTGCATGTAATTTTGGTCCAAATTCCATTTACAACCCTTGTGGTTCCTAGGATCATCCATTTCCTTGTTGATCAATCGTTGTTTAGTCCATCATCCTACATCAATAGTAGGCTTACTACTGCCAATATCATGCCTTTCATTACTGGCAATAGGACTATTACCCCACTGACTAATGGGGATACTACTAGCGGTAATATTATCTAGTCTATCAGTTATTGTTTTTCTAATTACCAAAATGAAGATTTTATTCTCATGCTATTTGCAAATGACTAAGCCGTTCATGTCATGCACTAAGGAAAACATGAAAACATCAATAAAATCCGAGAGATGACCAATTTCATACTATCAATTAAAGACATTTTCTATAGTACAAAGCTATGTTTGCTTGGAGCTAAACCGATCCCCATGGAGTGCCACCCAAGATATGTCAACATCGTATCACATTGATATTTTAGTGCTAAGATAGTCCATCATCAATAGTACTAGATAAATAAAAATTATTCCAACAAGGTAAATACTAAGCTTGATTATTTAATGATCAAGGCAAGCTTCATCTCTGCAATTAATCGGATTGATTGGCTATTTCCAATTGTGATGGTGTCCAAGAAAAATGGGAAGCTCCAATTATGCTTGGATTACCAAAAATTAAATGCTTAAATTGTACAAGATTGATTTTTTATTCCTTTTAGTGCAGACCGCATTCTATAGTAGAATGAATGGGCGTTTTATATTACTACATAGGTGAGATACCGCAAGGGCAATGAAATAAAAAAGCAAACTAAAAGTCAAGATAGCAAGACATATAAGAGGTCACTTTTATTAAAGTTCATGCATGTAGATGTTGTATCTCCTATATAAAGAGTGAACACCATATGGTAAGCCTAATGTTAGCCATGCCCCCTCTAGGTTGACCATCTTGAAGAAGAATTCCTTGTTTAACTCCTTAAGAAAGACAACTTTGAGAGTGTTTATTATTATGATGAGGGACGTGAGGTATAATTGAATATTCACATATGCATTAAAGAAAGCCCAACTTTCTATGCACGTTGAAAAGTTTTGTCCATAGTTTCCCAAGGCTATATATAGAAACATGGGAGTATGAGTACCCTCAAGCACAAACTCTTGATTTTGAGCAATCATAGCACTATTTTGGAGTATCCTAATCTACATAGTTATAAGGTATGAACATAACTTTGTATGCATCTTGAAAACGTTTTATAATAGTTTTCCAAGTCTACATATAGAAATATGGGAGTATGAGTACCCTCAGCACAACTCTTGATTTTGAGAAATTGTATCACATTTTGTAGTATCAGAATGTACATAATTGTAAGGTCAACACATGGACAATAGCATTACCCCCATAGTACCCAATGAACAACTAGAGCAATAATAGAGTCTGCAAGTCAATTCAAAGAATATACTTATTGACCAAGGGATAGAATTTGAGAAGGGGAAGCCAAGGAGAGCTAGCTATTACGAAGTAAAAATCACACTAACAGAGTCTGCAGGTCAGTTTAAAGAATATATTTATTGAAGCAATAATAATGGGTAGGATGTGAGAAGGGGGAGCTAAGGAGATTTAGCTGCCAAGAAGGAAAAATCAATATACCAACATGCCAAGATTTAAGCCACAATTCCAATAGTGAAAATGCCAAGATTTGAACCACCATTGCTCCAACCACCCAAACAATAACAATTGAATAACATTAAGAGATAAGAATTGAACATGCATTGTGCTAATAGGCGCCCCCAGTGAGAAAAACCTCGCTATTAATTAATTTGTGTTTTGAGTGGGGGGGGCGCAAAGAATTAAGCTAAGGCATTTTAGAGTATTAAATGGACTAAACATAAGGCAAGATTAATGCGATTCCAAAATTTTCATTTTGGAAATTTCATCCGGGCTACGAGCGCCTATATAAAGAGGGGAGGGATATACTTGGAGCAGTGGAGGAGGAGGAAGAATGGGAGTGGGAGTGGAGTAAGTGAGAGAGGTAGGGTAGAGCGATAGAGGCAGGGTAGAGGAAGAGGAGTGGAGGGAGTGAGAGGAAGGGGGGGGACTGAGGGAGAGCAGACAGAGTGTAGTGAGAGAGCAAATGCCGAAGGGGGGCTGAGGGAGAGGTGAGGGAGGAGGCAGAGAGGGCGAGGGAGCAGAGGAGGGGAGAGAAGGAAAGGCAAGAGAAAAGGGTGGCAAGAAGCAAGAGGCGACACGGAGGGAAGTAGAGTAAATTAACACGATTTAATATTTTCAAATTTCCTTAGGTTAATTTGATAATGGAAGAGGTGATTTCGAGCGAGCTAATTAATTAATCGGAATAGGTGCAAATGCAAATAGGATGTGCTACATTGAACATGCATTGTGCTATGTAGGATAGACAATAATAGTAATATATGTTAAATCTTGTGCTATATAGCACATGAACATAGGATATAACATATGATTTTTCTATATAGTACAAACAAAGAACATGAAAAGATAAATTGAAGAGATAACTCATGAACATAGCATAGACAAGAATAAAAGGCTTGTGCTACATAACACATAAGCATAGGGTATAAAATATGATTTGCTACCTAGCAAAACCAAACAACATGAATAGATAATAGTCGAATATCATTAAGAGATAATAATTGAACATTCATTTTTCTATAGAGGTTAGATTAGCATAGAAATCCATGTGAATTATTGTGCTATATGGCACATGGACATATAATATGATGTATGATTCTCATACAAAGACATGAAAAGACATCAATTTATTTATTGAATAACTTTAAGGGATAACGTACCACAAGGCATAGGTCCTTTTTCGACAAAAATACCGACCTTTTTACACAAAAGTTTTTTTTTGATGAGCACAAAGGTCGTTATTTACGTCGCTATATAGTGACACCAATAAACATCGCTATATTTTTCCTCTTCCTTCTCTTATGCTTATGACAATGTTGTATATCTTTGACATGCATATGCTTCTGTCGCTCGATTCATTTGAGCGATTTTGTATCACCCTTTCCACAAGGGAAATTTTGCATTAAAAAACATTCTTTTGTAACTACTAAATAAAAAACATTAGTGGGGCAAAACAGGGCCATAGGGCCATAGCAATGCCCCACTAATGTTTTTTATTTAGTAATTACAAAAGAATGTTTTTTAATGAAAATTTTCCCTTGTGGAAAGGGTGATACAAAATCGCTCAAATGAATCGAGCGACAGAAGCATATACATGTCGAAGATATACAACATTGTCATAAGCATAAGAGAAGGAAGAGGGGAAAAGAGATTAAAAGAGGGGAAAAAGAAGAGTAAAAAAGGAAGAGGAAAAAAGAGCATAAGCATAAGAGAAAAAGAAAGAAAGCATATGCTGACGCTTTTGCATGAGCATATGAGCATAAGAGAAAAAGAGAGAAAGAATATGCTTGTGCTTATGCATAAGCATAAGCATATGAGCATATGCTCATGCATAAGGAAAAAGAAGAGAACGAAGAGGGGAAAAGAGATCGAAAGAGGGGAAAAAGAAGAGAGGAAAAGAGCATAAGCATAAGAGAAGGAAGAGGGAAAAAGAGCATAAGCATAAGAGAAAAAGAAAGAAAGCATATGCTTATGCTTATGCATGAGCATATGAGCATAAGAGAAAAAGAGAGAAAGCATAAGCTTGTGCTTATGCATGAGCATATGAGCATATGCTCATGCATAAGCATAAGCATTAGCAAATACATATGCTTATGAAAAGAGGAGAAAAAGAGAGGAAAAAAGAGTGAAAAATAAGAGCAGGAAGAGGGGAAAAGAGATTGAAAGAAGGGAAAAAGAAGAGCGGAAAAGAGCATAAGCATAAGAGAAAACATATGCATAAGAGAAAAAGCATATGAGGGAAAGAGGGGGGGAAAGAGAGAGGAAAAGAGGAAAAGAGGGGAAGAAGAGGGAATAAGAGAAGAGAGGAAGAGAGGGTTCCTATGCCCATCACTGCAGTTAGCACATAAGGCACTAGTTGTAGGCCAATGCAAATAACGAAAATAACAAAAGAAAAAAAGAGAAAGCACTTTCTTACTTAGAAAAGTCCCGCTCGATGTTTCATGGACTGGCCCTACAAAAGAGAAGAAACATACCATTTTCCAGATAACTAGTTAGAGGAAGGAGGAGTTTAGAGAAGCAACTTCTCAAAGGGATTGGATTGAGGAGACAAGCATAAGCCTACAAACAAGGAGAAAGCATAAGCCTACAAATAAGGAGAAAGAGGAGGAAGAGAAATACTAAAAAGAGAATATGAGGTGAGTCTTCTTTCTTTCACCAAATCTTGTTTTTTGTCCTTAACCTCTGAAAATCAAGCATGAAAATTAGCACATAGCCTTAGCAATACAAGGAGAAACATGCTTTAACACTCACAAAACGAAATCTTAGAAAAAATGCACCTACATTGCTTAAAGAGACTCACTTTCTTGAAAAACTTCCTTTCACACAAGCAAAGAGGGAGAAGGGTGGAGAGGGAGCACAAGTGTTGGGAGAGGGGCTGGGTAGGGGTGAAGAGTGGGGAATAGAGAGGAGGAAAGCGAGGTCGTCGAATATAAGATGGGAGGAGAGATTTTTGCTTTTCTTGCAATAGAGATGTGAAAGAAAGCATCGCGTGGGGTTTCGGATTTAAGTGCCCAGCGTTGCTATATAGCGAGGCTGGTCAGTCGCTATATAGTGACATTTATATCCAAAAAGCATCGTTATATAGCGACGGAACAGGGCAAAGCGTCGCTATATAGTGACGAAATAGGGCAAAGCATTGCTATATAGCGATGGGTTCAGGGCACTTATTGGTCAGAAGAGAGAAAAGGAGCTCATGGGTGGCTATTTTTTGGATCTTAATAGATTTCCTTATAGCTCATGTTGTGATTTTGGAAGTGTGCAGATGGAAGGGATGAGTGGAAGCTCGTCAGATGATGCGCCAATGCCCAAGAACGTAGAGTGGCTTATGGAGAGGTTGTATTGTCATTGCACTCATTGCAAGCGAGAAGGATGACATCAACGTCGTATTGTCATGTGCCACTTGCGGATGTATGGGGAGGAGCCCGAACCAGTACCCACCATTGGTGCTACACGTGGTTATGGATCATCGGTAAGTCAATGCTATTTGAGTTCGTGATTAATATTGGATACCATTATGACACGAAACCTTGAGACAAGATCTTATATTTACACGAAATTTTGAGACAGGATGAGAAGGGTGGCGAGGGTGTGCATATACCTTCACACTTTGAGCAAGACTATAGTCTCTGGGATGTGCCAAATGATGATGAGGGTATGGTGGACATGATGGATTCTATTTTCAAGGGCACTGCATCACATGTATACATGATGTCAGAGTCTGAGGTCAATATGCGAGAGTTGCAATCAACACAATTGTACGAGGGTGCTAGGATGTCTAAACTATGGACTTGTCTCTCAATCATGAATTCACAAGCAAACTATGGGTGGTCGGATACAAGTGTCTTGGCCTTAATGAGGTTAGCTCCCACATTAATTTGACTCATTATTTGGATATTGTTTGTTTTGAGAATCATCATTATTTGAAGCCTATGTATGTTTGAATTGTGACTCTCTTTTATCATTCTCTCTTTTATCCTCTCTTTTCGTCTCTTTTCTTCTCTCTTTTTCTCTCTTATCTCCTCTTTTCGTCTCTTTTCCTCTCTTTTCTCCTCTCTTTCCTTCTCTTTTTTCTCTTTTATCCCCACTTTTTCTCTTCTCTTTCTCTCTTATCTCCTCTCTTTTTTTGTCTTTTTTCTCCTCTCTTTTCTCATTTTTCTCCTCTCTTTTTCTCTCTTTTTTCTCCTCTATTTTCCTCTCTTTTCTTCTCTCTTTCCTTCTCTTTTTTCCCACGTGAAGCTAGGGTGGAATCCATTGAAGCCATATGCTTGTTTGAGAAGAACTTTCCCTCGAGCATTATGACAACTCAAGTGCACTTGTGCACATAGTTGATGAGGTGGCCATTGCAGGTACCATTCATAGTCGGTGGATGTTTTTTCTGGAGCAGTTTATGAAAACTTTGAAGGTATTTGTAAGACAAAGAGCCATAAGCAAGCATGCAGAGGGATGGCTTGTGCAAGAGTCGTTAGTATATATCACAGAGTTTCTTGTATCCACAGATCCCGATATGCCAGAAGCGTGGCATAACAAGGATGATGATCGCATCATTGGCGAGGTTCCCCAAGGAAAAGGGATTGAAAGAAAGATCAGCGAAGAGCAAATGGAGAAATTCAATAAGTTTTGTATCCTCAACAGCAAGGAGATGCAGAAGTGGATTGAGAGATATGAAGCAGCCAAAGCAGAAAGAATAAATGCAAGGATGAGATTCAGAGTAATGTACAGGCAATCGCAACCATATCCATGGGATCTTGCCCTTCTCCCCACTCACATGTCACTTGATTGGCTACAACTGGCTCTATGTAAAGCCGAACATGATGGAGAGACAATAAATGAGCGCGAGTGAGAGTTATCATCTAGATGTATGATGCATGTAAGTTTCTTACCTCTTGACGTAATTAAGTTATTATTTATGGCAATATACGCTATAAAATAGATGCATCTTCATTGTTTAAATGATGCTCTTTTGCAGTACAAAAAGTACAGTGCATTATGGTCATATGGATGACATTTTCACGTGGAAAATGCTTCGTTAAACTCAAACATATGATGTTTTTTTCTCGGCTAATGCAGAACAGGCACACTCCAAATTGTGAGTTTCATATACATGGCCAAATCCAGGGAGAAAGTCAATGGAGTGCACTCAATGCATTGTAATTGTAACCCCTCAAAAAATACCATGCATTGGTCGAAACCTCAACATTTGACATTTTATTTATGTTGATGCAAAGCATGCACATTTGCAAGATTTGGATGGACTCCCAAATCTATGGGAAAAATCAATGAAACACATTGAATGTTACATAATTACAACCCCTCAAAAGTTCCCAAATTATCAGGATTTTCCCAAATTCTCTAATATGGTGTTATCAGCACCATTGACCAACCCGTCTTGTTGGTCGATATTCCCTAAACATAGCTTGACTAGCATACCCTCTTTTATAATTTTGATTTTCATATGCAAACCGCACGTGCTCTTTGAATCTTCAAGTATTTTACTTTGTTATAAGCATTGTGGGAGAAGTTTTCTTTTGCAAAGAGCACGTGCTTTTTGTCCTGTGCGCATAAGTGCAAGACCATGTCATTGTGTTTTTTCATTTTGGAGTTAGTATAGAATAAGTGAGGGAACATGTGATTAAGAGGGACAGTGGAAGGACATTTCATTTATGTAGTCCAACTCTCATCTAGTGTGAGTACATGTTCTAAAGCATTTCAAGGTGTCAATGAATTTGTTGTTGCTTTGACACATGGTTGACTTTAGTTTATAGAATTTGGGCTTGTTGTGCTAGTATGTGTCAGCAAGGCATTCCAACTCATCATCATTTATTTTGAAAACTCATGGAGTCTTTCGCTAGCTTTGCTTGGTAGAAGTCCCCACATGTAATGACATCCACATCGCAAAGAAGTGGTAATGTTCTCTTTTAAACATTCACATCCTGAAGTCAGCAAAATTCAATGTTCTTTTCCCCACCAGCGAGATCTCGTCGAAAATAATAAGCTGGACTTGTGAATAAAGGGTTGCTACTTTGTCTAACTTCTCCTTTGATAGTGATGTAAGGTTTGCCGTGTGTGTCGGCAAGTGTAATGCGGAATGAATTGTGTTTCCATTAATGTTATGTGATGCCTTCCCCATGTATGCAAGCATTAGAACCGTGGGCAAGTTGCAATCTACGTTTGGAAGAATGTGGTTGTAATGATGTAGCAATCCTTGCAGAATCAGCAACAACAGATATGTTTTGCCCATTCCTACCCCTCCCGAGAGGAAAAAGTGTATTTTCTCTTATGGATTGCAAATTTCATTGAATAATTCATGTTGCTCTCTATATAGTGAACATAATTTTTGAAAGTACTCATTGTTGTCCATGAGTAGTTGTTGCTTTATGGGGATCACAAAGTCGTTGCTCTTGGTAGTTCTTGAAAGCCTAGGCATATCCAATGTAATGTCACATGAGTTCTCATTCTACTTCTCACCATGCAATGGAGAGCTTTCCTTGTCCTCATCAATGAGTCCTGTGTTTCTTGAAAACTATTCTTTTGTAGGAAAGGCAATCATGTGACGGCATGTCTTTGATTTCCTTTATATATCTCGTTACTCACCTTGAGCAATTTCTAAACACTTGCAAGAACTTTGTGGGGCTAATGTTGGTGTCGATGGAAGGCTTTCTTTTCACTCTCACTTGGGTAGAGATCTTTTAAGATGAGGTCTCTTGAAGAGAAATGTCAGCATGTGTGTTTTTTAATCATGTGCACCATTCGTAACTCGCTTTATTTTCAGTAGCTTCTTGCTCATGGTGGAGTTTGCAATGATGTATCAAGGGTATGCTTGCTCCCTATATTGTTCAATACTACTCGCTACTTTGTGCCCTTCTTCCAACACAAGCTTCTCCAACCGATTGTCCATATGTGCTCTCAAAGGTTGGATTGTTGAAACCAATATTCCATGCAACGAATTGCACATTGTTCGATGTTATTAAATCCTTCACTTTCCTTGCTATGCAATCTATGATGCTGGCTTGTGAAAATGTCAGATGGCAGATCTGAGGTACTCACCGCATAGAGCGTGAGCCGGTGGATCAATTTTACTTTTTGTAGTGCCTCCAAATTCCCCCTGGATCAAAAGTTTGGCTCTCAGAAGGATGGCCAAATTTTGATCCAAGGAGGGGGTCCAAAAATGATGAGGTGTCGTAGAGGGTGATGTGGTAGACTAGTGGTCACATATATTGTGCCTATGTGGCACTATTCTTAGATGGCACTACTAACTGTGCTGTTGACTGGGCAGTTGATGATTGTGCAGAATGACATGGCACCTATGGATAAGGTTGCCATGTGGCATAAAAGTAACTGACCCTCCTTACTCATGGTTAATTTAACCAAACCATGGTGAAATATGACCATGGCTATACTCAAGGTATGTTAACTCACTCTTGTCCAACCTTATCTACCATGTGGCAGAGAGCATAGAGACCAAAATCTTAGGAGATTCTGACGAATCTCAGAGAGATTCTGTTCATTGTGAAATGTCGTTAGAGGATGGTAGATGTCTTGGTTGGAATGGAGGAGTTGCTCACTATGTGGATGTCAAGCCGGGAGCTCCGTGGGCTCCTTCGATGGAACCTGCACTAAGTGGATGACTGCTAGTAGAAGCTGTGAGGACTGTCGAGGAGATCGGGGCTCACTGGAGCCTAGGGGCTGTTGTGGCACTCAAGGCATCGTTTGAGGAGGTAGGCATAGCTGCAAGGATGGTTCGTTGTTGGCCTACATGCGCAGAGGCTCTGAGCGGGTCGTTGATGTGGTTGTCATTGCAAAGAAGTTGCCTGTGAGCTCATTTGTAGGAGAGGCTGGCGATTGGATCATTGCCTTCATGGAGGAGATGGTATCAGAGCTGATGGTGATCCCACTCCCTTCATGAGTGTTAAGCCCTCCTTCATGAGGCATCCTCCTTCGAGAGAGGTTTCCATTGATAGAGAGAGAGCAAGCCCTTACTTCCATCAAGGCATTAAGCCCTTCTTCCATCAAGGCGACATGCCCTCCATTTGAGGCATCTTCTTCTCTTGAAGAGTTGATCTTGCAGATCTCCTCTCTCTCTTCATGTTGCTTCAGAAAGCTTCCAGATCTGATATGTGTAGCTCGAGATATGGTCATTTGAGTATTGAAGTTCCTTTCTTGAGTTCTCTTGAGAGGTTCACTTTCTAAGAGAGAGTTTTCTTCCCCGCAACCTTTCTGTAAGGTCTTTCCAGCAAGAGATACTACCTCTACAGCTGCCACTAGGTTGATTGCAAGTCTCATGTTGATTGCAAGGAGACTCTACAACTAACTGCTAGGCTAGCCTCTACAGCAAGCTCAATTTGAGTCGCATGGCTCCTTAGTCTAGCAAAGCAGTTGCTAGATGGCTGCAACAGAATGCTCTTCACTCTGAGCTCCGGAGCGTCTCCATCAACGGTTGGGCTATACAACGAGCACCAAGCTCTCTCGGCTTCCTCGACAAAGCAATAGCGACCTCTCGGTTGACTCACAAGCTCGCACCTACAAAGGACTATACAATGCTAGCACCCAGCAGTCGACTATCCTTCTCGGTTGACTCACAAGCTCGCACCTACAAAGGACTATACAATGCTAGCACCCAGCAGTCGACTATCCTAGCAAGCTACAAAGCCTTCTTCGCCCGATGACCTCCATCATGCTCAGCCCTATGATGGCTCCCTTCGTAAAGCAGTAACTGCAACTCCAGTAATGTCTCAAGCTCCT
The DNA here is from genome assembly GCF_047967505.1 of Dipteris shenzhenensis. Classification (NCBI taxonomy): domain Eukaryota; kingdom Viridiplantae; phylum Streptophyta; class Polypodiopsida; order Gleicheniales; family Dipteridaceae; genus Dipteris; species Dipteris shenzhenensis. Next base: position 8,775,089 of record NC_141617.1, on the reverse strand, counting down.
CCATAACACCTCAGGCCTTAGTGCCTCCTCTGCTGAGAGCTAATGCCTTCAAGGATCTCATGCTACTCTTCCCAACCACTGGGCTCCAAGCTCACGGTCACCTAGCAGAGCTCCAAAGCTCACAGGACTACAACCAGCCTTGCATGGGGGGATCCCTTAATGAGCCAAATAACAAAGGAAAAAGCTCCAACCTCCACAACTTTCCATCGGCTTAGCCATCTCCTCCACGAAGGCAACGATCCAATCGCTAGCCTCTCCTACAAACGAGCTCACAGGCGACTTCTTTGCAATGACCACATCAATGACCCGCTCAGATGCCTCAAATGGAGGGCTTGTTGCCTTAATGGAACAAGGGCTTGACACCTTGACGGAAGCAAGGGCTTGCTCTCTCTCTATCAATGGAAACCTCTCTCAAAGGAGGATGCCTCATGAAGGAGGGCTTGACACTCATGAAAGGAGTGGGATCACCATCGGCTCTGATACCATGGTAGCAGAAGTGAGAGAGGGAGAGAGAGAGGAGTGCACACGATATAGCTACCTGTACGCTAAGTATATTGACAATGAACATGAAGATATACATCTCATATACATGTGAACTCCTTAGGGTTAGGGTTAGGGTTGGCCCTTATGCCCTATGTGGATAGTGCATGCGATTTACACTATCTTTAACAAATTGCCTAGATCACCTCAAAATCCAATTGGAAAGCCATATATAGAAATGACATTCTCAAAGAGAAACTTAGCGATAGTGTGAGCTGAGTTATCTCCAAGAGCGTTTTCTTCAGCCCATTTAGTAGCATAATCAGTTATGCAACAATGAAATATTTATTTTGATTTTTATTTGCATTAAAAGGACCAATAAAGTCTAGTTCCCATCTCTAAAAAGCTTTCTAATGCAAGGCTGACTCAATTGTTGCAAAGGCATATGATCTGATGGAAGCATTCTTCCTCTACACTAACAAGCATCACACTAAATAGTAAAGGCATGGGCATCCTGAAACAATGTACTCCATTATAGTCCTATCTACAAAACTTCTCAAGCTATGAGGTCTCCCGCAAAATCACCATTAGCAAGATCCTTATGAGCCTCAAAAAGCACTATAGGTCATGCATGGGGTAAAACCCAGTGGCATGATACACTATCAACACGTTGATGATTCAAATGACGACCACCAATTAAAGCATATTTCTAGGATTTTGACTACAATCTTCCTACGCTTATGTTTTGTCATTTGTTTGGGAAAAGTAACCAGAGACAAAAATTATAGCAAGTCATCACAAAAGTCAATAGAAAACTAATTAGCCTTAAGAAGCTCCATAATACCCTTGACTCAGGTGTTTATTGTGGAAGATGATATAAGAAAACTACTCTTATATGCGATTTACTAGCCTTGTGGAACACAAGTTAAGTAGTCTACTTATATATCTTATTTAATAGGCTTGTGGATAATTATACAATTGAACTCCCTAGCAAAAGCCTGATCATCTTAAAGTACTTCAAAATATGTTTGAATTCTAGGGAGGGAGAGGGAGAGGGAGAGGGGGAGGGCAAGAGGGGGAGGGCAAAGAGAGGGAAATTTGATTTTTTAAGGGTTTGGTGGGCTTATATATTGACGTCCCTTAACCCAAAGGAGGCTATTCTCCTTCCTCTCCTTCTACCCTCCCTCCTCCCTCCCTTTACTTTTCCCTTCGTCTCCCCTCTCCCTCTCGCATCCCTATTCTTCATCTTCCCTCTCCCTCTCTCTTCCTTCTTCTTTCTCTCCCCTCTCCCTCTCACTTCTTCTCTCTTTTCCCTCCCTTCTCCCTCTTCTTCTCCTTCCCTTTGTTTTCCTCTTTTTGCTTCCCCTTCCCCTCCAAAACACAAAATCACATGGCTGCGGCCGTGTGTGCGCCTCCACAATATACATATACATATATTTATTTATTTATTTATGTTTTAATTGTTTTATTTAAGAGTGGATATTTTAAAAATTTTACATCTTAAAGTACTTCAAAAGATGTATATAAATGATTTTGGAAAATACACTTTCCAAAAGTACTTACAAATGATTTTGGACATTGCATAGTCTGAAATTAATGAGATGTGTGTTCCCATTGTTTTTACACTATATCGCTTAGTGCGGCTTACATTCCTAATAAGCGTGAGCTATAAAAGTCTTCAAATGTTTTATTTTTTAATTTGTCTTTACATATTTGTTACCTTGCTTGAGTAGATTTTCTCCTTTTATTCTTGCTTGTGTACTAGTTGAATCTCTTTCTTAATCTCCTATCTCTAGGCTGTAAGAAGGGTCATGGTTCCTCTAGTAATGATTGAATTGTGTCACACATGGGAGCACCATAATGAAATATCTTGATTTTGTAAAATCTAATCCAAAATCCCTTCTTAAACCTACCCATTTATGGGAAATGGCATTATCCAAAATCCCTTCTTAGACTTACCAGTTTAGGGGAAATGGCATATAAGTTAAGCGACAATAGGGCTCTTGAGAAGCTCTCTGCCAGATGAAAACAATGCTGGTCCAGAGAGCCCAAGAGCACACTACTGCTGAGGACGGAAGCTTGAAGGCTATGCTGTAGATAGGCTCATTTGGAGCTTAGGAGTTGTAGAAGCCTTAGGTCCACGTTAGGTCTTCAAAAGCCATAGAAGCCTTAGGTCTACCTTAGGTCGTAGGAAGCCACTCGGCCTTCTTGGCCTACACCTTAAGAGGCTGGACAGCAACAAGGGGAGCAACAACAACCGAAGGGGTGGAACCAAAGAGAAAAGAGCTACTGCAAGGGGTCTATGAGGAAGGGCATAAGGAATCTCACAATCAACAAAACAAAAAATCTCTCCCTAAGGATACTATGAATGTGCCATTTTCTTTTTCTTCTATACAAGAGCCATAATAATAAAAACACTCACAAATCTACCTAGACCTAGTGGGCAACCATGAGCTCTGATACCATGAGAAAGCTATAATATGTGAGCAATATGTGATCGCCACTAAGCCTAGTGCACACAAGATCAATAGAAGAACTAAGGAGGCTCAAAGCACACTACATAAGACATGAGATGGTGGAGATAGCAAATATATATATATATATATATATTTCAATAATACAAGATAGGCTTCTTATATAGAGAGAGCATTTAGAATATAGTCAACACATGTGGGATCCTCTCATCCACATCTCTCCTTGTGGATATCCTCAATCCACATCTCCACATCATGTAGTCCACATCTTAGGGTGGCTACTTTAATTCTTTCCTATACCATACCTTAGCCTCTAATTATGGGCTCATGGCACCACAACTCTCAACACCTTGAAATCCCATTGTAAATTAACATGTTCTAGGGCCTTGCAACTCCCACTCCTTGTTATGTCTCTTCCACTCCAGTACTTCAATCTCCTGACCTCTTATAATCTCCCCTTCATCGACTCTCCTTACTTTGATTTTATATCCCTAAACTCGAGCTCTCCCTCTATCTATAGCTAGAATCTCTCTCTCTTGGCTCTTGCAAGAACTTTTGCTCACCTAGCACTAGCTAGAATGCACTCCCTCTCAGGTCTAGCAAAGACTTTTTCTATGTTTTCTCTAGCAAGGATTTTCTCTCTCCAACCAATACTTATATGATAAAAATCTAGAGGTGTACCAAGATGATGTTCTAAAATTTTTTCGCACTTTCCTTAGCTTCTAATAATTTCATTTAATATGCTAAATAAATTAAAAAGGCATGATTACTATGATGCTATTCAATAAATAAATATTGTTATATTTTGCAAGTTCTCCTTGATTTGGCTTCAAACAAGTGCACTTATAGGGTTTGCAATAATGTAATTAGCTAGAAACAACAATGTAGTACTAAGTCCTAACAACTTCAATAAAAAATAAAATTGTGTGCATGCATAAATGCACGTGAGAGAGAGAGAGAGAGAGAGAGAGAGAGAGAGGAGTCCATGAGATAAGTGAGCAACCATAACGATAATAATTGTATAGTAGCACAATCGTCTACCAAAAACACCGAGTCATTGAAATTACACCAAAGTGTTGACCTATGGGATTAAATTCCATCGTTTTTTTTTTGGCACAATCGCTTGGAATAGGACCCTACTTTGCCAAGATCCTTGCTATGTATCCCTAGTGTTTTATTGTTAAGCATCGTTGAGTATCTACTAGGAGCCTCTTTTTGCATTAAGTAATAGGGAAGGGGCCTAGGATTAAGGCCATGCATGACATAATTCACATGTAGAGCAAGATATTCCAATCTTAATATGCGTTCCTTATATGTTGGGGCCTTCAAGAGTGTGAGCATATCTACAATGGCAGTGTCCAATGTAACAAATCTTTAGCGAAGTGCTAAAGTAATTTTTTTAAAGTGAATGGTAGTGTGCAATGCAAGAAATCTTTAGCGAAGTAATCCCAATTACATAAAGTTGTTTCAATTTTTCTTCAAATCTTGGTTTAACAAGTCTCATTAGAAAGAGTTAAGCATAAAGCTGCTCCAATCTTTCTTCTTCAATGGTGTGATTTAAGTTAGAAATAAAGATGAGCCATGGTCACATGCCTACTTCACTTATCGAAATGGGCTAGAACCTAAGGAACATAATGAAAATATTAACATCTACATCAGAAAGATCTGCAATGAGGCTACATGAAGCAGTTTGACTAAAAAAGCTACTCAAGGTAGATCCATTAAGGAATTCCAATTTGAAAGGAAGACAATGGAAGACATGTATGCAAAGAAATTCTGTTGACTTCACTTAAATAATAAAATTTAAGTTCTTTAATTCCAATATAAATCTCCATTGCACTCATTAGTGATTCATATTTATAAGATCCAACACTAGAAAAATATCTTAGCTTTAGGAAGGTAAGAAATTCTTGATATTCTTAACCCTTAGTATGATGGGATTTTAAACATTTATCTCCACTGCACTCAAGTAGTATTAGCTGGTAAACCCATAAAAATATTTGGATGAGGATATGAAGAAGGCTACACTTTGCTTCCATGGTTCTACTTACCTTCATGTTGATGGGGAGTTTCTTTGTTTAGGTGATGGTCACTATGGTTTCTTACGTTTATGCTATGACAATTGATAAGGAGGGCTCTTTGTACATGCAAAAGTCTGTATGTGCATTGCATATCTTTTATATCGTTTGGTACTTGAACTTAAAACATTCACATAATGATATGGCTTGTAGCACCTTCCACCGTTCTTTTCTTGGATAAAGCCTGAAGGTACAATAATGGAACGAAAGAAACTTCATCCAAAGATACGAACGGTGGAAGGTGCTCCAAGGCCTATTATTGTGTGAATGTTTTAAGTGCAATACTGACCAATATGAAAGATATGCCCTGAGCATTGTGACCTTTACTTGAATAAAGCACCCTCCTTATCGCAAGAGAAAGGTAAGAAAACATGGGGACCATTACCTCAACAAAGAAACCCCGTCAACATAAAGGTAAGTAGAACCACAAGGTAAGTAGAACCACGGTTGCCAAAGGAGTAGCCTTCTTCATAACCATCATTAATGCAGCTCCAATTGCAATCCCCACACCCTAAACACACCAATATGTAATTGGTTGTCATGCAGGCAGGACTCTCAAGGTCATTGTCGCTTGCTTCAGCCAATGCCACAAAGGAGATCGAGGCATATTACATTTACACATAATGGCGTTTGTGTGAATCTACAGAATTTTGCAAATAAGGTTATAGAGACCTCGTACCATCTCTCTACCTCGTAATGGCGAGAAGCCATGGTGGCTTGCAGTAGACGTTCTTCTTAGAAATATGTCCTCGTGATAAGCTGGATCGCCTCCAAGCAAAGATCAGCTTCCGCTCCTTGCGGAAGCAATTTCTTGACTGATAACTTCCAAGAGAGACTCCTCTATGAATCCGATTTCCCTTTGTAAATGGGACTCCATCAAAGAAGATTGCGGGCGCTTGCTCCTATGTTATTACGGGCTCTTGCTCCATCAAAGAAGATGGACTCCTGGATGATTGCGAATTCCAATTACTGGCTGTCCGTCCATCTTGGCGGTTGCCTGTCTGCGAGGAAGAATAGACAAAGCAATGATCATCAGAAACCGGGGAAATTACAGTGAAAGGGACTAAAACTGAAACAGACCTGCACAACTGGAGTGAGCATAGCATACACATCCACATGTAACCTCCTTCGCCGGCGATTAGTGAACAGTCGGTGCGTATTAAGCAACAAATTGAAACACAATATCACATCACGTCCAATTTCACGCAGGCAATATGCGCGAGATCGTTTTGAACCACCCTTTTAAACAATTTTCAACACAAACACATTAACCCATCAGCAATCAAGGCTAATTTCGATCACTTTCCCAAACGCTCAACTCCTACACAACAGCATAGCATAAGTTCTTGCAAGATTAATCGTACAAAAAACTCACAAGCGCAAGGAGATTTCTTGCGTGACCGATCGGAACAATATGCGAATCGTGGACCTAATTCGTTTGTTCCTCTTGACGCGCAGAAGCCACGAGTTCGAAGCCAATAGACGGCAGTCTTAATTTCGAGTGGATCCTTTCTCACAATGCTGCCAAGGGCAGAACCCAAATTGATTGAGAAAATGCAGCGAGAAATCAAACGGAGTAACGTAGGAATAGCGTGCACGATGGGAGGCTAGTCGAGCGCACCGCGGTTGAATTGGAGGGGAATGTGGGAACCCAAATAACGAAATACGTAAGAGAAATGTCAGTCGTAACGATTATCAGCCGAAGTTTGCAAGCCAAATACGACGCTCCGTCGAAAACCGACGGACAAAAGTCCGTCAAAGGCGCCGAAGAAATGTAAGCGTCGCCTATTCTTTATTATACATCTTTAAACAGCGCTTTTGGGATTGAAAAGAGGAAACTGCGAATGCACGTCGGAAACTCCGTGGAGTGCTGTACATGTGTCGCACCCCTACACGTCCGCGCTGGACAATCTCTTGGTGAAATCCAATATCTCAATTACGCACAAGAAACTGTACGCAATCGTCTCCGTCGACTTCCCTGCATTCGTTCACAATTTCACTGCCACCCTAAAGCAGAGGACGGTAATCTCAAAGCAATTGACAACGTTTATTCGCTCTTTTTTTGGTCGAAAACCAGCGAATCCATGCAACGTTTTTCCGTTCCAACAATTATTTCAACGGACCACTTTCCATCCCAGCCTGAGTTACATGACAGGCCCTAGAACGGATCCCCTTTGCAAAAAAGCTGCCTTCGTCCGACTTGCGACTGTAATAATCCGGAAAGCTGGACGCTTTGAGTGCTCCCGTAGATGATCGTCTTCAAAGGTTCTTCATCAATGAGGAAGAGCGAATCCAAATCAAGATACTTGTTGTTGCTGTGAGCGGGTATTCAATTCGACGAAAATACACTACTAGCTACATAGACACAAAAGTGTGAAAATTGCGGAGCCTAAGATTCAAGCAACAAAAGTTCGATAGGCAAATTGACGTTTTGCTGAAGTTGAACAGGAGTCTAAGGACGACGCAACCTAAGTGAGCTAGAGGCGCACCAACGCATCTCTCACCGCTTCTACGATTACAAAATCTTCAATTTTCTAAGCGGCATCTCTACATACACCTCAGCAGCTACAGCTTCAAGCGTCTCTTCCATCCTCTCGTCCTGCTGATGTTGGGAACTTGCCACAGTTAGATTAAACCGGCATCGGCAGATCTCCACTCTTAAATTTGAACACTACAACAGGCCTTATCTTCAGAAGTTAGACGGCCCCTATCTTAAACACGACACATAGGCCCGCTTGATCATTGTCAATTGTGTTAATGAGGGCTCACACAAGAAAAGGTGGGTGTACACGCTACCTACTAGGGCTCACACAAAGAAAACTTGGGTCTACGCTACCTAACGTAACAGTAGGCTAATGTAAACATAAAGAAAATGGCCTAATGTACACTTGGGTCTAGGCTACCCTATGTAAACAGTAGCCTATTGTAAACAAGAAAGAAGATGGCTGCCTACCCCAAAGAAGAGCCATTAACATGACGGTTCAAATAAATAATTTATGGACAATTTTGTGCCTTAATCTAAGCAAGAGAATATAAATTTGTCTATGATATGGTATTTGTAGGTAATACTATGCAAGTATAGGGAAACTCTATGTATTTAGGGCTTCTTCCTCCAAATAGGATTCTAGAAGAGCCACCCCTTAACATGTACCTACATTCTCAGCTTAAAGACCAAATTAGTATCATGGACATGTGGAGATTTATAAATGAGGATGGAGATATATTGTCTATGGGGAAATACCTTGGTGGATTCAACACAAAGATAACATCCCTTTGCGAGATTCCCCAACACAACATTGTCTCCATGCCTCCTCTCCAATGTGTCACCACCAAAAGTAAATATAAAAATCGCACTCAATCTGTAGCCATTGTGCTCTTTTCGCAGTATCATACGTGTCTCTCAATTTTACATAATGGTTATAAAGTTGACTACCTTGCTAGCCCTATGACAAGTATATAATCATTCAATGCAGCCCATGAAGCTTATGTGCATGATTTGACATAGCTTCTTTATAAAATATTCATTGTTTTTAGTAACAAGTTTCCCATACTATTATAAGACAATGATGTGAGTTGGCACCATGTCATTTCTCTTGTGGGTGTCTTGTGAAACTTGCAAAGAGCCATGATAAATTGTAATTAGTCATAGTTTTGCATAGTATTGGTAACTTTTTTTTGCATAGTATTGGTAATCAATCACACTTTTGCATAGTATTGGGAATATTTTTTATAGTAAGAAATTTAAGAACACATCGTAGGGTAGTCAATGCCCATGTAGTATAGATCCCTTAATGCTAACTCTTTGGACTACATGCAAGAGAATGAGGAAGGCATGATGCTTAAAAATTAATATATGAGATACCACCTACACATTTGTTTTAAAATAGAATTGTTGCAAGAAACCATATCAATGTAAATATGTTGAAGACACATAATTAGTTTAGTGGTCAATTTCAAATTTTGGCTAGTTTCTAGCTTTTATCCTTGCATGCAATTATTTAGAAGTTCCCATCATTCTTACAACTATTCTCTCATTGCCACAACATTGTCTTGGTACCGTTTTTTCAATTAGAATTTTCTTAGCCATGTTGGAGTCCATGAGGCCAAGTGATGGATTTCTTTCACCCTTTTATTAAACACCACTACCCCTTAACCTCCCTTTAACTTTGTCAAACAAGTTGGTGACCCATTCTTTCACAATAACACAATGCATCTGTAGACGCAAAAAATAATAGGCGCGTCTATAAGCATTGATAGAGTTAATGAAATTATGGGGGCATCTATTAGCACGGTTACACAAGCATCTAAAATTGCAGTTATACATGCGTTTAATAGCGCGTCTACATTGTATAATAGACATGCATTTAAACGTCTTTTTAAATGTGCAACAAAGTTTAAAATTTTACTACAAGATGATAAATGTGCATCATGGCTTGCCAAACATTGCCCATGATTACCAAAGCACCTAACTTAATAAAAATAGTACAATTTGTAACTATTCTGCAAATATTGAAGCAAGGCCACTCATTGATAAACTTCTCAAGCTACCAATCACGTCTTCAATTTTTGGACTTTCCTCATTTGTCAAGGATGCATTGGTCAAGGAATAGTGCAACAGATATGGCTAAGCACATGAATCAAGTTGTAATTGATGATTTAAAGGAGACTTTAAAACTGGCAAACTACTTTTTCATATCATTGGATGAGTACACAGCAATAGATACTACATCATGGTTGGAGATGCATTTGTATGTGGTAGAAAACAATAAGAGAAAACCATATTTTTACATGTACACAAGCTTGATTTAGCATCCAATGCTAATGACTTAGTGCAAGTTTTGATTCAAGTTATAAAAGATTATGGGGGATTGACGGAGTCTCATGTGGTCAAGAAACTTGTTTATTTTGCATTTGATGGTGCCTTGATCTTGCAAGGTTGTAGGAATGGCATTTCTATACAATTAGAAACAAAATATGCTCCTTATTGTATCATGATACATTATATGGCACATCGTACAAATCTATCCTACAAAGTTGTATCCACATTTCCCTTGGCACAAAGAATTGAGACTTTGGTCAAAAAATGCTATTTTTACTTTTGCAAGAGTCCAAAAAAATATAATCAATCTCGAGTTATTGGAGAAGTAGTGGGTACAAAAGGGAGAAAGATTTTGAAGAAGGTGGATCCTAGATGGATTTCTTTGGTTTAACCAGTGAAGAGACTATGGGATGAATACAAAACTTTGGTCTATATAATGCATACGGAGGTAGAAGAGGTAGACTGACCAACATAGATTTGTTATTGGGATTGTGTGGAATTATTCCTCTTTTAGACAAAATTGAATATGTAACTTCACTAAAACGTTTCAATCCAAGAATATTTATATCAACAAATATGCAAAGCAATAAAACTCACTAATTTGAGTATAACAACAACATATGATAAAAAGTCAAGCTCCAGTGTTCAAGACAAAGAACTGTTCAAAGATTGGAAAAGTTTAATAGACTTGAATGGGGATTCCTCTCTTTTAACATGTGATGAGGAAGGATATGTTTGCATTCGCAAATAATCAGGTTTTCAGGTTGACAAGAGAAAACAAAAGGCATAAAAGACTGCAATTTGCAAAGAAAGAGGCTTTCTTAAAGAAAGTACAAGCAATAAAAGCAAGCACATTGGTAGATGAGAGTAAAAGAAGGTTCCCACAAAACGACATAATGGAAGCATTTACAATCATATTCTTACACTTTTGGGTCAAGGAATCTTGTGAAAGTATCAAAGTAGGTTTAAAAATTCATCTGGATGCTCTCAAAAAACATTTTGGAAAGGACATTGACATGGACGATATAAAGTGCAATGGTTTGTAGGATTTTGAAAAGCTTTATTTACAGTCTTCCCTTTTTGGAAAAGTCATGCATCAGCAAAGCAACTCAATGGAAAATGTTCAAATGCAAGGTTCTATGGTTCGGCTTTGGAGTGAGCTTTCCCATAGCACATTCCTACAAGATAACATTTCTGAGTACTTTAAGCTTGCAAATTTATGTGAAACGTTTATTCTTGGCTAAGTTGAGGATGAAAGGTGTTTCAGTACTCTAGGTTACTTAAAGAATAAGCTTCGAAGTAAGCTGGATGAGAACTTAGATCTTAGCTTGAGATTGTACTCATGTTCTTATGATGTTAGTAGCTTTCCATATGATAGAGAATTAGCACTGTGGAAGTCAAGTTGTAAAAGGAAATGCCTTAATTAGCTTTTTGGACTATTTGAACTCGACTTACAACGTAACATCTAATTCGAGAACTGTAACCTCAAAATGAGAACTCTAGGGGAATATGTGAAAGACACCATTATTTTGATGTGAATTTTACATATTTTTTGAAAAGATGGCCATTTTGCACAATGTCTTTTGACAAAAGATGTTAAAACCATCTTTTTTTGAAATTTTTCCAACAATGGTATTTCAGAAAATAGGCATGAAAACCTTTACTTAGAATACAAAAAACACATCCAATTGCTCAATCAATTATATCATCTACCAAGCTCTACCTTGCTTGCTTTATGCGACAAGCTATATGCGTAGTCAAAACTTTTGAAAGCTCTATATTTTTTGAGAAAAAGTAAAACTTTTTGTAGATGCATATTTTGGCACTTTTGACATTAAAAAAGAGCTCAAAAGACCCCAAACATGATTCCAAACATGGATATTTTTCGAAGATTTAAAAAAAAAACCAGATGGGAAAGCACGCGCCCACATGCCAAGTCGATGATATCAGCAACCTGATGCGCGTTCAGTTGATGATATCATCGACCAAGAATGTCAGCGACCTGACGTGCATTTGGTCAATGATACGCGCATTTGGTCGATGATATCATCAACCAAACACACGTCAGGTCACTGATATCATCGATCGAGAGCCGAGTGCATGCTTTCCCATCTAGGGTTTTTCAAAAAATCATCAAAAAATACCCATTTTTGCTATCATTTTTAGGGTTTTGCGATCTTTCGAGCTCATTTCTGATGTCAAAAGTGCCCAAACATGCATCTATAAAATGTTTTATTTTTTCTCAAATAATTTAGAGCTTTTGGCTCATTGGAATAAAAGTATTTCATTCTTTCTTTATGTGAATTAAAAAGAGAGTAAACATTCTTGTTTGGACAATACTGAGTAGAATATGCTATTAGGTGCAACAAATTAAGATAATAAAAGTTACTTTTCAAGAGAAATACAAAGGTCATGGGGAGGAAAAAACTTTAAGACTTTGAGAATAGAAAAAATTGAAAGATATTTTGCGATATAGTGGAGGTCCTTTTTAATTTGTAGGCATGATGTTTGAAAAATGCATGAATTCAATAAGTTTTTAGTTTTTGACTACGCAAAATATAGCTTTTTTCTAGAAAAATTATATTTTAATGAATTTTTGAGGGAATCTTAAAACGGGTACCAGTGTTACATACCTGAAATAGATGTTGCAGTGTTGACTTTTGGTACTTTCTTTACAATGTATTTGAATGATATTCATTACCCTTCACCAATTTTATGCTTTGTATAATTTATAAATGCTAGTTATTTCATGTCTTTTTGGATTGTGATATAGAAAAAAGAGGTAGCTTTTGGTATTCTTAGTTTTAAATGTTGGCTATTTCATGTCTTTTTAGATTGTGCGATAGAAAAGAGAGGTAAGCACTATGGAAGTCAAGTTGTAAAAGGAAAGGCTATAATTAGCTTCTTGGACTATTTGGACTCAACTTTGAGAACTTTCTTTACAATGTCTTTGAGGCTGGATATTCATTGTAACCCTTGATGAATTTCATGCTTTGTATGCTTTATAAATGCTAGCTATTTCATGTCTTTTTAGATTGTAAAATAGAAAAAAGAGGTAGCTTTTGGTATTATTAGTTTTAAATGTTGGCTATTTCATGTCTTTTGAGATTGCAGGCTATGGCAAGTGTTTAGGTAAGCATTGAACTTTTAATTATGAGTATGCAATTAATGTGGCATTGAGAACCCACCTTGCTTACACAATTGTGTCTATTGTTTAGGTCTCACTACATTGGGTTACCATTCATGTTTTGTTTGTGGTCCTCCGCTAGTTGCTTCATGGCTAGAGGACTTGAAGAAGGTCATCTACAAGAATCACCATCGATTTCTCTCATCTGATCATCCTAGATATGTCGCCCCTTGGAATGAAGTCCCTCCACAGTCACTCACTATAGGACATTGGAAGCAAATTTGGGACCTTTTCATGACTCCTCCTTCACATGGCATGAGTTGGTAAAGGTTCATAACTATTGTGTACTATATTGAATGGAAATAAAGATTACACGCTAACACCATCTTTTGTTTAGATACTCCATCTTTTATTGGCTATCATATTAGTCCCACCTCAAGATCAATCACCTACTTGATCCCATGCATATCTTTAAGAATATGGTGTCTACCATTTGGGATCATTTGATCGAGACACAAGATTCCTTGAGCATAAGGGAGGTTCTACGCACCACAGGGAGGATGTGTGAAGTTTGGCCATAAGAGAGACCAAATGGGCATGTCTTTTTACCTCGTGCATCATGGAGCACTACAAGGCATAGGCCATTTTCCGATGGAAATACCGATGCTTTTTACATTAAAATTTTTTTTTTTCACGGGCGCAAAGGTCGCTATAAAAGTCATTAAAATCGTCGGAAAAGGAGCGTCGCTATAAAGCGTCGCTATATAGCGACGCTGTTAATCGTCGCTATATAGCGATGATGATAAACGTCGCTATATAGCGACACTATTAATCATCGCTATATAGCGACACTGGTAAACGTCGCTATATAGCGACGATTAACAGAAGTTAAAAAAAAGGGTTAGTGGGGCTAAACAGGGCTTCCTTTTGGCCCTATTTAGTCCCACTAATCCTTTTTTTTTTTGTAATTACAAAAGAAAGTTTTTTATAACAAAATTTCCCTTGCTTGCAGGGTGATACAAAATTGTTCTTGTGAACGATGAGGAAGAAATGCATATACATATACAACTGTGTTTGTAACAAAATTACCCTGTGAAAGGGCGATACAAAATTGCTCAAACGAGCGGATATACAAAATGCTACTACCACTACTCATCCGAATCCGAATCCGAATCGTCTTGTTGGCCTGTTCCTTGGTCCTCGACACCTGCGTCTTCTCCCTTGTCCCCAACACCTGCGTCTTCTCCCTCATCCTCGTGGCACCTGCGTCCGATCCTTGCCCCTGTTGATCGCTCGTCTCTGATGATGGGACGCTTGAGCTTTGACCCTAAGAGTGAACCATATAAATCGAAAATTAGATTGGAACTTAAATTAAAAAGTGAGATTACAAGTAGAAGTAAACTTATACCGTGTGAGCAGCCACCTCAGCCCAATCGACTGTCGCTCCCATTGCCTCTTGCTCAATGAACCACGGCTTTGTTCCTATTCGAAATGCGCACCGCGTCTCTGCATCCATAGGAAGACGACCCATCGCAGCTTACTGTGGATCCAATTTACGAGAGTTAGAGTTAGCTAAAGTGCATGTAATATGTAAATAAAACAAATAGAACAATACATTAAATGGGAAGAAGTAGACTTACCATGGTTGCCTCGAACGCATACCGTCCGCATGCACCAAAGTGCAAAGTACCTACGACGTCCAGCTGTCTCTTCGCAGCCCTCCTCTGACACTCGAACATTTCGGGATGGTCCCTATGTTGCTTCTTGAAGTACTTCCAATCAGCTTTGTCTGCCCAGCTGGGTTTAGCCAACCCCTTTGTAATGGAAGTACGCAAGGTTGATCTGCGATGCTTTAGAACCAAACCCATGCGCTCGAGCATACAATTGTTATTAAACTCCACATTTGGCGGATTAGGGTATCTTTGTTTTAACTCATCGATCACCGCCTGCTTCTTTTGGGCATCTTGATACCGCCAATCGATATTTATGCCGCTCTTGAAGTGATGACTCATCAACCTCCTCATGGCGGCCATCACTGCTTTGCCCTTTTTGTCTTCTATTATCTCTCCGGCAGATGTGATTTGATAGGAGAGATCCCCTGATGAGTAAGGGGGACTGACGGTAGCAGAGTCTGAAGGAGTGGAAGCTGCGCGACCGCTTCCGGATCGAGGAGTAGCTGTGGGAGTAAGAGAGGGAAAGGGACGTGACTGATACTATGTCTCCGGACCAAGTGGAGACCTAAAGGAGCGTGAGTGTGCTGACTCATCTACATCTCCTGAGTCAGCACAACATGAGCCACCCATCCTACTCTTCCTTCCCTTGCGGGAGGCATGCGCAGGTGATGATCCCGCGGTCGAAGGGGCGCGAGGGGATGGCTGGGCAGTACGTCCACCCATCGGTATAGGGGAAGGAATTGGGGAGGTCCTCTGAGAGAGCAGAGAGAAGAATCTCGCTGCCTCCTCATCGCTCATCTGCGCTACAAACTCGTCGGGAGTCCCGACAAAGCCATGCGTGGCTAGCAAAGGAGTCCCCTGAGGGGTAGTCGCAGTGCTACGTGGAAGAGGGGTCGGACCAGGGGTAGTCACAGTGCTAGGACCGAGAGGAGTCGGACCAGGGGTAGTCCTCGGGGTAGTCGCCTGAGAGGAATCAAAGTCCTCTGGAGCATATAGATCGTGAGCTCTCCTCCTGCAAGGCTGTCCGTACTCGTCGGATGAGCGATGTGATCGCATGTCTAACATAGACACAAACACGAAAACAGAAAACAAAAAACAAACATGGGCATTCTCATAGGCATAGGCATAGGCAAGAAGAAAGAAGAGGGAAAGGAAAGAAGAGGGAAAGGAAGGAGGGAAAGAAGAGGGAAAGATAAGAGGGAAAGAAGATGTAAAGGAAAGAAAAGAATGAGAATGAGGAAATAGAGAATAAGAGAAGGGGGGAATAGAGAAGGGGAAAGAGATGAGGGAAAATAGAGAAGGAGAGAAGGGGGAAATAGAGTGGGAAATAAAGAATGAGCTTATGCAGAAATAGAGAATGAGCTTATGCTTCTCTCATTCTCTATTTCCGCATAAGCTCATGCATAAGCATGAGCTTATGCGGAAACTTAAGCATAAGCTCATGCTCATGCATGAGCATAAGCATGAGCTTATGCTTAAGCATAGGCATCGGAAATAGAGAAGGAGCTTATGCATAAAATAGAGAATGAGTTTCCGCATGCTTATGCTCATGCGGAAAAAGAGAAGGAGCTTATGCAGAAAAAGAGGAGAGAAGCTTATGCGGAAACTCATTCTCTATTTCCGCATAAGCTCCTTCTCTTTTTCCGCATGAGCTTATGCTTATGCTCATGGGTGAGCATGCGCTTATGCTCATGTTTCCGCATATGCAGAAATAGAGAATGAGAGAAGCATAAGCTTCTCTCATTCTCTATTTCCGCATATGCTCACGCAAAAGCTTATTTCATTCTCTATTTCTGCATAAGCTTCTCTCGTTCTCTATTTCCACATAAGCTTCTCTCATTCTCTATTTCCGCATAAGCTTCTTATGCGGAAAAAGAGAAGGAGCTTATGCGGAAATAGAGAAGGAGCTTATGCATAAAAAGAGAAGGAGGAGCTTATGCGGAAAAAGAGAAGGAGCTTATGCATAAAAAGAGAAGGAGCTTATGCGGAAACTTAAGCATAAGCTCATGCTCATGCATGAGCATAAGCATGAGCTTATGCTTATGCTTATGCGAAAGCATAAGCATAAGCATAAGCTCATGCTTATGCTCATGCAGAAAAAGAGAAGGAGCTTATGCTCATGCGGAAATAGAGAAGGAGCTTATGCGGAAAAAGAGAAGGAGCTTATGCGGAAAAAGAGAATGAGAGAAGCATAAGCTTCTCTCATTCTCTATTTCTGCATAAGCTTATGCGGAAACTTACGCATAAGCTCATGCTCATGCATGAGCATAAGCATGAGCGTAAGCTCATGCTCATGCATGAGCATAAGCATGAGCATAAGCTCATGCTTATGCTCATGCGTATGCTCATGCTTATGCTCATGCGGAAAAAGAGAAGGAGCTTATGCTCATGCAGAAATAGAGAAGGAGCTTATGCGGAAAAAGAGAAGGAGCTTATGCGGAAAAAGAGAATGAGAGAAGCATAAGCTTCTCTCATTCTCTATTTCCGCATAAGCTTATGCGGAAACTGACGCATAAGCTCATGCTCATGCATGAGCATAAGCATGAGATTATGCTTATGCTTATGCTTAAGCATAAGCATAAGCATAAGCTCATGCTTATGCTCATGCGGAAATAGAGAAGGAGCTTATGCTCATGCGGAAAAAGAGAAAGAGCTTATGCAGAAAAAGAGAATGAGAGAAGCATAAGCTCTCTCATTCTCTATTTCCGCATAAGCTTATGCGAAAACTTACGCATAAGCTCATGCTCATGCATGAGCATAAGCATGAGCTTATGCTCATGCGGAAAAAGAGAAGGAGCTTATGCTCATGCGGAAATAGAGAAGGAGCTTATGCGGAAAAAGAGAAAGAGCTTATGTGGAAAAAGAGAATGAGAGAAGCATAAGCTTCTCTCATTCTCTATTTCCACATAAGCTTATGCGGAAACTTACGCATAAGCTCATGCTCATGCATGAGCATAAGCATGAGCTTATGCTCATGCGGAAAAAGAGAAGGAGCTTATGCTCATGCGGAAAAAGAGAAGGAGCTTATGCGGAAAAAGAGAATGAGAGAAGCATAAGTTTCTCCATTCTCTATTTCCGCATAAGCTCATGCGGAAACTTAAGCATAAGCTCATGCTCATGCATGAGCATAAGCATGAGCTTATGCTTATGCTTATGCTTAAGCATAAGCATAAGCATAAGCATAAGCTCATGCTTATGCTCATGCGGAAAAAGAGAAGGAGCTTATGCTCATGCGGAAAAAGAGAAGGAGCTTATGCGGAAACTTAAGCATAAGCCCATGCTCATGCATGAGCATAAGCATGAGCTTATGCTTATGCTTTAAAGGAGAAAGAGCTTATGCTTATGCGGAAATAGAGAAGGAGCTTATGCTCATGCGAAAAAAGAGAAAGAGCTTATGTGGAAAAAGAGAATGAGAGGAGCATAAGCTTCTCTCATTCTCTATTTCCGCATAAGCTTATGTGGAAACTTACGCATAAGCTCATGCTCATGCATGAGCATAAGCATTAGCTTATGCTTATGCTTATGCTTAAGCATAAGCATAAGCATAAGCTCATGCTTATGCTCATGTGGAAAAAGAGAAGGAGCTTATGCTCATGCAGAAATAGAGAAGGAGCTTATGCGGAAAAAGAGAAGGAGCTTATGCGGAAACTTACGCATAAGCTCATGCTCATGCATGAGCATAAGCATGAGCTTATGCTCATGCGGAAATAGAGAAGGAGCTTATGCGGAAAAAGAGAAAGAGCTTATGCGGAAAAAGAGAATGAGAGAAGCATAAGCTTCTCTCATTCTCTATTTCCGCATAAGCTTATGCGGAAACTTACGCATAAGCTCATGCTTATGCTCATGCGGAAATAGAGAAGGAGCTTATGCTCATGCGGAAAAAGAGCTTATGCGAATGAGAGAAGGGGGAAATAGAGAAGGGGGAATGAGAGAAGCATAAGCATAAGAGAATAAGAGGGAAAGGAAATAGAGAATAAGAGGGAAAGGAAAGAGAGAAGGGAAAAGAGAGAGGGGGAAAGAGAGAAGGGGGAAAGAGAGAATAAGAGAAGAGGGAAAAAAGAGAAAAAGAGAAGGGGGAAGATGGAAAGAGAGAGAGGGGAAGAGAGGGTTCCTACGCCCATCACTGCAGCTAGCGCTTAAGGTGCTAGCTGCAGGCCAATGCAAATAACAAAAATATTAAATGGAAAGAAGAGGAAGCACTTACCTGTAAAAGTATGTCCCGCTCAGTGTAGTGGACTGGCCCCACAAAAGAGAGAGTATGTCCCGCTCGGTGTAGTGGATTGGCCCTACAAAAGAGAGAAAACAACCAATTTTTTCAAATAAGATGTTAGTGGAAAGAGGAGATCACAAAAGCAACTTCTTGAAAGGAGACAAGGAAAGAGAAGATTAAGGAGACAAGGAAAGGAGGAGATTGAGGAGACAAGGAGAAAGAGAAGGAAGAGAAATACAGGAAGAAGAGGTGAGTTTTCTTTTTTTCTTTCTTGAAATCTCGTTTTTTGTTTCAATCCTTTCAAATCAAGCATGAAAACTAGTTTACAACTTTAGCAATACAAGTAGAAACACTCACAAAACCAAAGCTAACAAACAAACAACCTACATTGTTGAAACAAACTCACCTCTTGAAGAACTTTCTTTCTGGAAACCAAAGAGGGAAAAAGGAGAGAGAGGGAGTACAAGAGGTAGGAGAAGGGTAAGGAGTGGAAAATAGAGTGGGAGGTTGCTTGGAATAGATGGGAGGTCGTCAAAAATAGGTGGGAGGAGATTTTGGGTTGCTTACTTGAGAGATTAGGAATGGCTTGAGCAAAACGCCGCGCATTTCGGCGTTTCGGGTTTTAACCCACAGCGTCGCTATATAGCGACGCTGTTTCGTCGCTATATAGCGACGTTTTTAATTTAAAGCGTCGCTATATAGCGACGTTTTAAATTAAAAAAAAACTTGGACATGAATATATGAGCTTCAAAGGCTTGATGTACATGCTCTCATTTTTTAATTCTCTATGAGCTCAAACATGTATGAAAATTTAAAAAATTTTGTCATTGGAAAAAAATAAATTTTAAGGCCTAAAAAAAAAAAAAACCCTCTCTGTAAAACGTCGCTATAATATTTTGTCTCAGTGTCGCTATATAGCGACTTTTACTAAAGTCGCTATATAGCGACTTTTGGCAAAAGTCGCTATATAGCGACGATTTACGAAACCCGATTTTTATACCGACGATTAACGCTAAGCAGGCGCTAATCGTCGGTACGTAAACGTCGCAATAGGATGCGTGTGTGGTAGTGGAGGTTATCAAAGAAAGAGATGGTGGTTGGTGAAGCGAGTACTCCCTGAATGTTTGCTTGGATGTAGCCAATCGCAAAACTATTTTTGGGACCGTAACACGATGCGCTCTTGGGTGAATATTTGAATTTTGCACGGACCCATGCTCTCGCTGAAAATTTCTCTGACATCATGAAGGCGCACTGGCATAATAATGAGACACAATCTATTAGTTCAGAACACCGCATAGCTCGACACACATCATCTCTACACTGCTTCGCATAGTGCAGTCTCTAGCCTATGTTGCCGGATCACTTATCATCGCACAACCTTTTGCTACAGCTTTGCCACCTCTCAATGGGCACACCCCATGCAAATCATTAAAATTGAAGGTTGGCTTGGAGAGACCACTGCACTAGTTCTTGGCATAATAATTAGATGCAATCTATCATTCTGAACACTACCGCAGCATAGTCTCTGGCCTGACCACCTGTCATCGTGTAGCCTTTTGTTGCATCTTTGCCTGTAGCCCATGCAAATCATAGGTTGGCTTGGATAGACCACCGCATTGGTTTTTTAGCATAATAATGAGATGCAATCTATCATTCTGAGCATCGCCTCAGTGTAGTCTCTTGCCTGACAACCTGTCATCACCCAAAATTCAAGGTTGTCCTAGAGAGACCACCATGCTAGTTCTTGGAGTTATAGCTCCGTTACCTATTTCTACGTATTATAGGAGGAGGTCTATGATGACCAACATGCTGGCAATCAGAAGGAGATCTATGAAAGCCACCGCACTGGTTCTTTGAGTTATATATTTGTGTACCAAGGAAAATTTATTCCATTGTGCAACCAAGCAAAATGCAATTGACAATATGGTCCTTAAAAGGTCCCCTCTAGGGATAAGGGCCATATCGACATGCCATTTCTGTCTAGTGGTATCTTGGATATTGTATAATGCACGTCGATATGGCCCTTGCCCCTAAAGGGTACCCCTCAAGGGCCATATCATCAATTGCATTTTTTAAAAGTTTAATTGTATTTTTCTAGATGGATCTAGAAAAATACAATTAAACTTAAAAGTTAATTGCATTTTTTAAAAGTTTAATTGTATTTTTCTAGGTGGGGTCGTTGGAATTATATTAGCACTATTTTGGTCATAAACCAAAGAAATGTAGTCCTTCTTTCCTGGTATTTTAGTCCTAGTTGTAGTAAATATAAATGAGGGCAAAAGTATAATTTATTGAATGTAAATTGAGCAAGAGATATTACAATGTACATCTACGTCCAATGATAGGTTATATAAAAATTATCAACTTATACCGAGCAAAAATTGAACAGAGGATCTTACATTTATAAAAACTTGGCAATTGTTGAGAGCCTTAAAGGCCAAAAGATTATAGGTAGTAGCCATAACCATTCAACTATAAAAGTTAACAATAGTGCATACTGAGAGCCTCAAATTAAACAAAAGGAGATTACATAAATGCCTTAGAGACCAAAACATTACATCCAGTGAGCCAAAAGAACTTTGTGAGCCCAAAAGATTACATCCAGCCATTACTGAGAGCCTCATCTAAGCAAGAGGAAATTTGTACAACTTAGTTTTCTGCCAATCTAGCTTGTTGCATTAAAATTTTTTAGGGAGCCAAAGAGGATATGATGAAGAGGTCGAAGACCATGCACATTGCCTAGGACTCGGATTACGCCCCCCCCCAACAAGTCGAGAGTACTATGCTCTGAAAATATTGAGGCCTTCATCAACATATAGGGGGGATCCGTACAACACAGCCATAAAAAGGCCCTCTATGAGCATGTCATCTAAGGTGGTGACATGCAAATATGTGGGGAATTGACTATGGGAACGACGACCCAAGGGTATCCACTAGTGCTAGCATTTCTACTCTAGGTGACTGCAATGCAATCACCTTATATGAGAAGGCAAATAACATTGGGATCACAAAGCATCGAGGGGGGGTGGTAATAGGCATGCTGAAGATGAGTGGGTGAGCAGCAGATGAGCAGGGCAGCAGATGAGTGATGAGAGTTGGAGGAGGGAGCATGGAGCAAATTAAAGCAGGGGTGCAAAAGAGCTAGAGGAGGGGTGTGGAGAAAAGTCGTAGAGTTTGTGGAGCAAAGTAGCAGAGCATGGGCGGATTAGAGCAACGTAGTAAAATGCCAAATGCCATGGATCTTATATATATTATAAAGTTCAAGCCACCGTGGTGGCTGGAGCCCAGGGTTCCATCAATATTAATTGCAGGCCACCATGTTGGAATCTTAGTCACCACCCTAGACGGGCTGGTAATCATGAAGAAGACACCATGTGGTGCCTCCAGTGGTTGGTAATTAACTTCCATCCTGGTGGAATCTTAGCCATGACACACATGGCTGATGAGAGCCACCACCATCAGGCAGTAATTCCCACAAAGGTAATTCATGAAGCTCTAATCACTCATTACCATGCACTCTAGTTCTCTACTACTGAGCATGCGATCCCGGTGACTGGTAATTTTTATTGCACTCGTAGTGATCATGCATGCTTAAGCCCGGTGGTGGGTGAGTAGTGGCTAGTAATTTTAACTGCTAGCTTAGTGGAATCATAGCCACCACGACAGACATGGCTGTAATCACTCATTACCATGCATTCTAGTACTCTACTGAGCATGAAAACCCAGTGACTGGTAATTTTTAATGCACTCATAGTGATCATGCATGCTTAAGCGCGTTGGTGGGTGAGCGATGGCACAGTGGAATTGTAGCCAACAGACGTGGCTAATGACAGCCACCACCATCGGGTAGTAATTTCCACAAAAGTAAATCATGAAGCCTAATTACCTCTAATACCTCATTACCATGCACTCTAGTACTCTCTTGATCATGCAAGCCCGGTGATTGGTAATTTACTGCACTCGTAGTAATCATGCATGCAAGCCTGATGGTGGTAACTGGAAGCTGAGTACTTGTAGGCCACTGTGATGGCTGGTAATTAACTGCCAGCCCAGCAGGTCTTAGTCACCACCACAGATGTAGCTGGGAATCTTAGATGCTACTAGCTCTAATCATTCATTACCATGCAAGTTAGTACTGCCTCCTTGAATTAATCAAAATTCGGGCCAACCACCATAGTGGCTCACCTTGATAGTAGTTGGGCTACAACCACCACGGTGGCTCTTACCTTGATAGTGTAGTCAGGCTACATACCACTATTCCATTCCCTTAACCGTTTTTTCTTCTATCCCTCTCAACTGTTTCATTCTCCCTTGCAATCTCAAGCCTCCACTATTCCATTTCCTTCACTGCTTCATCTTCTATCCCTCTCCACCATTTCTTTCTCCCTTGAAATCGGACTGCAAACTCAAGCCTGCACTATTCCACTTCCTTTATTGTTTCATCTTCTATCCCTCTTGACCATTTCCATCTCGCTTGCACTCTTGTAATTTCTATCCCCTCTCGTAATGGACCCTGCATAGTCCGAGAGCTACTCACACAATCTTTCCTCCCCCTCTGTAGCATAGTGCAAGAGCCCCTCCTCCCTTGATCTTGAGATCATGACTTATGGGAGCTCCTCTCTTGCTCTTCAAAATCCCAATTTGGATGCCCTCCAAAACTTCACCAGGTTGGTACAGGAGGTGAACGTGAAGGAGGGGCAACTAATCTATCAAGGTTAGAAGATTACCATCGATGAAAGCATGATTGAAAATGCTCTAGGAATTTTTGGAGGCAGTTTGCAAGCACACTTTTTCGAGAAGTAGTGGAAGAGACATGATATTCTAGACATATACCCCAACACTCAGATTAGTAAGCATGGTGGAGTCAAGATTTTGAGCTTGCCAACAGACCTCCAACATGTGCTAAAGAAAACCATTCACTTCTTTCCTGATACGAGAGGAACCTGCAAGTTCTAGCAGGTTCAAGTAGCAGCAGAGCAACTGAAAGGACACGATGTATATTTCTCAAGGGCCATCTCCAAGAGCGTGTTAACCAACCTAAAGAAGTGCATGGATGGCAAATCCCAATTGTCATATCAGTCCGCTGGAGTTGCAGAGTGCACTTGATGGCATCTACCCTCAAAGGGATTTTTGAGCAATACGATAAGCAAATGTCTCAAAAGGTGACTTTTCTACAAGAGAAAGCCACCAATGCAACAAAGGCAATGCAACTTGAGAAAAGTATCAGGGAAGGTGTAGAAGCCAAGATAGAGGAGGCACATGCGAGGGCCTTGCAGGAACAAGAGCAAGCTAAGGCCGCTACAAAATTGGTCGACATGGAAAGGCATAAAAGAGAAGAACTAGAGAAGCACATGAAGGAGCTCTGAGATAGGCTCGAAGAAGTGAGAAATGACAGGGACATGGCAAACAAGGAGCTAGAAAAGATGCGAAAGGATCTTGAAGATCAGAGAGCCAAAAAGGAGGTCCTTTACAAATGGCTCTGCAACATGCAGAATGCATTGAACATTGAAAAAGACAGATGATGGAGGAGTTGAAAAGGGAGAATGTAGAAACTAGAAAGGTGATGCAAGAACTGTGAGATAGCTTCAAGGCCAGGAGGGATGGGGCAGAGAGCAGCCAGGGTGGAGAAGACAACGAGGTAGCTCCCTAGGCTAGGAAGGATGCAGAGCGCAGCCACAGTGGAGCAATTTCTAGCCACCACAGTGGAGCAAGCTCCATCCACTATGGTGGAGCAATTTGCAGCAGCCACGGTGAGGGTTTTTTTTTCAAAACATTGTTGGATGTCCAAAGAGCAAGCTACAAGATCCTACAAGAAGATCAGGATAGATGTTTGCATGAGCTTTCCGTGGCTTTTGACAGTTATGAAAAGCAGTCCGTCGTCTTGAGAGATTTCCGATCTAGGGTGGAAGTCTTGGAAATGGCCCATGAAGATGTTTTTCAACAATTTATGCAGTTCAACAGATGCTGTGGGATTCAAATGAAGCTATTGCCTTGATGTTGCATAGAGTGAGCAAAAAGTGGAGGAGATGAAGGAGAACATATGTAGCCTTAGGATGAGGGAAGAAGGAATCAAGAAACAACTTCATCATGTACAGAGCAAGACTGTGGTATTGACGACTACAATAGTTAAATCGAATGCCTATCCTGTTATGTAGCAGGGTCCGAAATGCATGGTCTACCATACCCCCATCATAGATGACTGCCTTATCCGATGCCCTACATGCTACCACCCTATGCATGTTTTTTTTTTTTCGAGTGTTTGTGCATACAAAATATAGCTATAGAGAATGCCATTTGCCATTGCCTGGGTCATGGACATATCAAATGTGTTTGCTTGCTATAGCTATCTCGACGAGAAAGTATATGCTTCAGCTCAATTTGCCATTTGGGCAAAAGATCTTAAAGAGAAGGAGCTTAAATTGAAGAAGGCCAAGACTGCAAATCCTGATGACTGTGAGGAAAAGAAGCCTAAAGGGAGGAACCAGCCCCCTTCAGGAAAGGAGCAAGAAGGGCCAAGCCTACAACCAAGAAGCTCAAATCAAGGAAAGAGGAAGCGGCATGAAGGGAGGGGCCGAGCCCATGCAAGGAGGAACCAGCCCCATTCTGGAAAGGAGCAAGGAGGGCTGAGCCTGCAATTAGGGAGCTCAACAAGGAGTCCTTGAGATGCAATCTAAAGTAAAGGAGTCTTTGAGATTGTAATCTATGTAATCTGTGTATAATCTATGGAATTGTTAATCTTCTCCAGAGTTTACTTGGGCAATGTTTTCTCAGATATGGGACTAGATAGTGTCCTTTGATCCACGCCAGCGCGGTGACAATAATAAGACAAAAGATTTCGATTTGACAAGTAATGTGAGACGAAAGATTCGATTAGATCACTAATGTGAGATTTCGATTAGTGAACTAATGTGAGACAAAAGATTTTGATTAGACAACTAATGTGAGATGAAAGATTTTGATTAGACAACTAACATGAGACTGAAGAATGAGAAGGTCGGTGGGCTCAATGAACTCAAAGATTTTGATTTGGTGGTCTGGCTCAATGAATTCTCTCCCTATTTAAGTGCAGTGCAGACACAACTAAGAGCCCATTATGAAATCTAGCCCCAAAACTCTATACACTAATTCAAACTCTGTACACCGATCCACCTATAGCAAATATATTTATGGCATATCCAAATAACTTTGGAATGCTGTTGTTCTATCCAAAAATTATGTTGGATGGCATCCTCATAGAAACAAACCCAGAGAAGGAGGAAAATAGCTGCAAGGAGGACATGCTTCAGTGGTGGGTGTATTACTTGGAGTCGGTAGAGAAGGTAAATATTAATTTTCTTGGTTAGGATTTTAGCGCGATGCTTCTGGAGGAGGAGATGCGTTAAAAGACGAGGACTGGAGAAGATTCGGCTTTCTAGACCGGATCAAAGAAAGGTAAGGGTAAGGACTTTGGTAACCCATCTTCTTCTGATGATAAAAAGAGAAAGAAGAAGATCAAGTGCTTCTATTACAACAAGGCAGGGCACAAGCAGAATGAGTGCCAAAAGAAGATTGCAGATGAGAAGAACGGAGTAAAGAAAGAGTCCAGCAACAGCGCGCAAGCAGTACCAATAGAGCGGTTCGTAGAAATTGAGGAGATTCGCATGGAGGCAGTTCATGTACTTGTGGATGAACTTTGGATCATTGACAGTGGTGCATCGCATCACATGACTAGTTGGAAGGATTGGCATACCTCTCTACAGCTGGTAGGGAATGACATCATGGTAGCAGTCGGCAATGATGCAAAATTTCCAGCAAAAGGAAAAGGTACGATTGCTCTCAAGTCAGATGGAGTTGTAAAATAGTTGTCAGATGTTCTTTATGTGCCAGATATCAAGAGGAACTTGTTCTCCGTTTCTGCGATCATAGATCGCGACCTCAAAGTTCAATTGGACAAGAATGGTACATAGATCCTAGATCTTCAAGGGAAGGTCATTGGTAAAGGAGCACGGTGCAACAACATTTACGAACTCTTAGCTTTCAGTGCTCGAGTGGATGTGAAGAACACTAAGCAACTGTGGCATGAGAGGTTTGGTCATCTAAACCTTAGTTCTTTGAAGGAGATGCATAAAAGTGGAATAATTGTAGACCTACCAGAAATTTCAGATCTGCCCGATGTATGTGAAGCTTGCATGATGGGCAAGCAGCATCGGCAGCCCTTTCCTAAAGAGGCCAGCAGGGCAAAGGCTCCTCTAGAGCTCGTTCACATGGACCTCTGCGGAAAGATAGAGACGGAAGCTTTGGGTGGTTCCTTCTACTTCATGACGCTGATCGATGACTACTGTAGAAGGATATGGATATACTTCCTGAAGACGAAAGATGAGGCTTTCAGTAGGTTCAAGGAATGGCATGTAATGGTCGAGAAAGAATCGGGGAGGAAGGTGAAGAAGCTGAGATTAGACAGAGGTGGAGAGTTCACATCGACTAAATTCGAAAGTTACTGCAAAAGTCATAGAATCAAGAGGCAGACACCCCCGCCACATACATCATAGCAAAATGGAGTAGCAGAATGCAAGATGTGCATCATCTACGAAATGGGCCAGAGTATGATGAAAGGGCAAGATTTGCCAACTTTCTGGGCTGAAGCATGTAACACTGCAGTTTACATTCTCAATCGTAGCTACACGAAGGCTATGAACAGGATGACTCCACTGCAGGCTTTTTCTGGATGTGAAATCTACCTTTCTGAATGGAGATCTCAAGGAGGAGGTATACGTGGAACGACCACCAGGTTTTTAAATCCCCAGTTTAGAAGGTAAAGTTTGCAAACTGAAGAAGGCACTTTACACGCTGAAACAGGCCCCACGAGCATGGTATTAGCAAATTGATGCCTACTTTCTGCAAAACGGGTTCAGGAGGAGCCCATCTGATGCAAATTTGTATATCTTTAGAGAAGGAGGCAGGTGTATGATCGTGGTCCTTTATGTGGACGACCTTATCATAACAGGGAACCATGAAGAGAAGATCTCGTAGACGAAGCATTTGCTAGGAAGAGAGTTTGAAATGATAGACCTCAGACTGATGCATTTTTGTTTGGGGATTGAAGTTTGGCAGGAGCCAAAACAGATCTTCATTTCACAGCTGAAGTATGCTGGGAGATACTGAAGGCATTTGGCATGGCAAGACAGTTGGTACCCCTATGGAGGTTGACGCGAAGCTCTCAAACGAGGATTCATCACCACTGGTGGACGAAGCGAAGTACAGAAGGCTTGTGGGTAGCTTGATCTACCTATGCAACACATGGCCGGACATTAGTTTTGCGACTGGTGTACTAAGCAGGATTTCCAATAAGCCTCGAGAGAACCATTGGAGGGTAGGGATGTGGTTGCTGAAATACATCAAAGGCACACTTGATTATGGCATCATCTATACCAAGGGCAACATCTTGACCAGATTCTGTGACTCGGATTGGGCAGACGTGGACAGCAGGAGATCAGTGACAGGGTACTTTTTCTCACTTGGATCTGGAGTTGTGTCATGGGTCAGCAAGAAGCAACCCACAATTGCTCTTTCTTCTATCGAGGCCGAGTACAAATCTGCATGCTTTGCTTCTTGCGAGGTAGTGTGATTGAGGAGGATTTTGGGGGACATGGGTGCAGTATAGAATAAGCCTACGCAGTTATCATGTGACAATCAGAGTTGCATGGCAATTGCAAAGAACCCGGTGTTCCACGCTCGCACAAAACACATTGAGATTCAATATCACTTTGTACGTGAGCTCATCATGGATGGAGAGGTCGACTTGGTGTACTGTCCGACTACAAAGAATTCTGCGGACATCTTCACGAAGGCTCTTGGAAGAGACTTGCTAGAGAGGCATCTTCATCGACTTGGCATTGGGCCGAAAAAGTAAGTTCACTTGCGGGGGGACATTGAGGGGGGGTGTTAGATATCAATGCTCCACTCTCATGTAACTACGCGGTAACCAACTAACTCTAATTGTAAGCCCCCATATGAGGAGAAGGCATTTGAGTAGCTCAGTTATCCGGTAGGTCCTGGTTTGGACACCAGATGGGGGCCATGTATGGCCTGATGGCTAGACGGCTTGAGATAGAGTTGGCACACAGCCAACTAGGCTACATGCAAGTGTGGGAAGGCATCCCTTGACTGACCGCACTGAGGGTAGATGGAGCATTTCCTAGGGCAGCCCACTCTTGAGTTGTGGGGCCCGTTTGGAGCCTCAGATGATCCCGAATGGCTGTGGGCCGAACGGCGATCCATAGGTCAGTTGCTCTGTTTTGTGCACCGGTTCTATCATATGGTCGGTGGCCTATTTCGAGATCGACCCCCAGTTGACCGTTTTGGGCGGACTGGGTCGGCCACCCAATTGAGCCTAACCGACTACAACTGGTGGCTATATAAGAGCAAGCCTGTGAATCCCATTTCATCACTGGCTACAACAGCCCTGATTCCTTAGCATCCAGCCACAGTCTTCTACTATTTCTAGCATGCCATCGAAGCTTCTTTCACAGGACCGCACGGTTGGGAGGCAGCGCCATCTATTGTATCAATTCTATAGTAATCAAATTTTTTATTCTCCATACTATCTTGTTTTCTCTCTTGCATACGAGATCCTATTATCTGTTGAGCACATACGTTGTATTATTTTCTTACAGTCCTTGGGGGGGTCACTCATCTTATGTAACCCTATCATGTGAGTTCTACAAAAGGATATTTTTAATTTCTAAAATTTACAAAATTTAACTTACATGGATTATTTAAAATGATTTTGGACAAAAATTACAGATTTGTATAGAAAAAGGGTACATTTTATTAATGAAAAATCTAGGATAAGGGATTTTACAAATAACCCTTAAACACACGTGATATAGAGAGTTTATATATAGTGACCCCCCCGAGGCAGAGTCAAGCAAGCAATGTGTAATCCGAGTGTGTGAAGAGGGTTGCCATTGTGTAGTAGAGGCCTCAACAGATGGGAGATGCTTGCCATAGAGAGGCTGATAAGATAGTTGGGAGTCTGGAATTTCCTTGAAAAAGCAAAATGTCGTTGTATTTTGAAACAATAAAAATCTTGCAAACATTTCTTGGATTTGTGGATATTCTCATGATGCTTGTAATACCTAATTTTGTATCGACCTGCTTCCATGTTAGTACTTAAATGTTTTATGTAGCCCGGTAGTTGAAATATGACAGTTAACGATAACCAGTCTAAAGGGCACTAGCACTATGCAATAAATTTTAGGATAGCATAGCAGTAGTGTAGGGATAGCATGCCGAGTACTGTAGGATTAGTGCAAGATAAGTTATTGCCAGTGCGGTGGTTGGTTGCACTAGGATATGAACATCCACCAGTGCGGTGGTTTGCTTCTATTATTTACAAGATGAATGGATTTGTAGGATGTGTGGATTCATTATGGGAAACCAACGCAATGGTTGTTGGGATATACTAAAAGTGATAGCTAACAAAACGATAAACAATCTAAGGGGCACTATCTTAGTATAGCATTGTGCAACAAATTTTAGGATAGCACGACAATACTATAGGGATAGCACGGTAGTAGTGTAGGATTAGTGTAGGATACGTTATCACCAGCACAGTGGTTGGTTTGCACTAGGACATTAACAGCCATCAGCGCAGTGGTTTGCTTTTATTATTACAAGATGAATGGATTTGTAGGATGTGTGGATTCGTTATGGCAAAACAGCGTAGTGGTTGTTAGGATATACTTAAAACAAGCATGGGATTTACCATTTGGGATCTACAAAAATAATTTAATAAAACCAGCACGGTGGTTATTTGGGATATACTAAAAAGAAGCAGCCTCAAATACAAATTCCATTTTGTAGGACAAGTGGACATATTGTTTCCTTGCAATGAGACTACATACATTTTCTTAGTACTGTCTCAGTGGGCCTCGTCCACCACTCCAAGACACCCCAAGATGTGCTCATGCGTGTCTAAATCCAATTTGAAGACACTCTTTCCCTTCTTTCATTGTGGCACAGGTTGCATCTAGAACTTAATAGCTCTTACTATATAAGAGTACACACATGTTTGTGGACTCTTATGTAGAAGTTCGTAATAGCGGCCTCCCCTAAATGTTCTTTTGTACGAAAAAGCTCTGACTACTACATCCCACTTCTCATAGGTTGTTCCCCAATTATCCTCAAATGTTTCCTCAACCTTGTACTTAGGTTTTGTGCACTGCAACAGAAAGTATGGGTCATCTTCCTTGTTCTCTCCAGAATCTATAATACCTCTTCCAGATAGTCAGTGAGTTCATCAAAACTCTCCCCAAACTTTTGCTGGTCATTTGTCTCTCCATTGTTTGTCACTCCATCTGAACGTAGAGGAAAAAATTGAACTCGCTCCCATGTCTTCACAGTTGCAATGTTCTCACAATCATCCGATATCCCCTATGATGCACGCACCGCAAAAACAAGAACGTTTTCTTGTTTTAATCAATTGGTTGTTTGAAAAGCCCCATATGTTGTGCAGACCAGTACCAACTCCTTTAATTTTCTTGCAATCATACCGGCTTCTCCTTTGCACTTACTCCCTTCTTCAAAGCTTCTACGATTCTATCATCAATTCACACACTCATAATCTACTAAATTAGCTTTTGGTACGTTCTCATAATCTTCATACGTGTTCTTGCCTCTTGTAAGTCCTTGTAAATAGAGGACTATCCGCTTTGTTTTTGAAGTGTGCAAGCTTATTCAAATTACGAACACTGTGTAACATATCCATCGAGTCATAACCATGTTCTTATCCCACCCTACTTTCGATCTTACTAAAGAAGATTTCAATTGCATCTAAACCTGTAAGATGTAAAGGACACCTAAGGCCTAGATAAAATCCTCTAAAGTACTTGATTAATAGGACTACAAAATGACATGAGAGATGCACATCTGAGAAAGCGTCCTTTGTTATAAAGTTTCTATTCAAGGTATAGTTGGTATGATGAACAATCCAAGATCTCCAACTTTGCAAAAAGAAAGAGACTTTCCCTACAAGGTGGACTTGATCCACAAGACTCAAGTACGGAGACTAGAAGATGTCAATGTAGTCTCTAGCAATTTCAAGATGAGCTTGTGTTCCTAAAATGCTCTGAAGTGCTGTCTTTTGCCGGCAGCATGGTTCATTAAGAAAGCCAAATTTGACTATCTCAATGCCAAAGGTTAAAACATGCTAGCCTGTGTAGTCTCTAGTGATTTCAAGATGAGCTTCTGTTCCCAACATGCTTCTGAGTCCTCTCATTTGTCGGCAGCATGGTCTCACCAAGAAAGCCGTATTTGACCACCTCAATGCCAAAGGTAAAAACAATCTAGCCCGAAACGAGATTATTGTGACTTATCATGAGATGAAAAACTAGATTTAGATAAGTTTGGACATTTGTAACGTTTTTTGTCATTTCTCTCAAACACCAATGCACTTGTCTACTATATATTCTTTGAAACCCAATTTTGATGATCATCTTGCCTAATGTATCCCTCCCTTAGCACACATGCTTGTTAATGAAAAAAGCAACATACACAATATCAACATGGTTTAAGGTGATCTAAACATTGCCAATAGACAACTAGTGATTAGGCTTATCAAGGATATTAACAGACATTAACTAACTTTTACATTATGTACAATTCTTGATCATGTAGCCTAGAAACTTCATTTTCTAAAATTTTTACTAAGAGTGGCTATCCATCCCATTTTATCCAATGTCAATAATCAAAGTCATTTGATTATTTTATCTAAATAATCAAAGAGCATCAATGTTCTTTGTATACTATCACCATTAGATGCATGACCAATAATTGGTCTAACTATGAGGCTTTATCTTATCATCACATGAGCTTTTTTTTTGGCAAAGACCACCCCATGAGCTTGAAATGGCATCCCATTGCTTACGAACAAAAGTTGCATTAAATTTTACAAGTGCAATGAAGTTCAAGAACCAAGCATAAGAGAACATCATGTAATGGGTTTGCCAAGAAAACTCTTGTGCATCCACCAATGACACAATTTTAAAATTCATCAACAATCTCATCATACCATTCTTATCCTTCTCTCACTTTGATCAGAAAATGACATGAGATGGTCATGATACTTTGCACAGGCCATGAAATCACCTATTTTAAGGCTTTTACAAAGTTTCATGGGGCTGTTGGTATTGTTGGGGCAAGGTTGTGCTACCCTCATATTGTAGCAGCATTGCAAATGGGACACCATAACCATGGGGGCTGAGCCACTTCTAGTGAGTTTAGTATGTTCCTTAAGATTAAGCATTCATTGGTCGTATGGTTGGCCATACAATTGGGCACCAAATATTTTCTCTCCGTGGGTATTGTGGTGGCTGAGAGACACACAACTTTTGCTCGATGGCTTGCATCATTTGATCTTTTACTCTTAGGACCATGGCTTCCACTCTGTCCTCGGTGGTGCAATCTTTGTGGGAAGTGCTTTCCTTCTTTGAAGATTTCTTGTCGCATTGACTTGATTTATAACCATCACTGTCACTGCTATCGGAATCTGTCATGCCATCCTCAATGTCAATTCCAGTTTCATGAGCATCACTGAAATGTACATAGCTGCTGACTTTTTTCATGTCCTTGCAAATGGATTTTTTCAGGCCAGAGATGAACCATGCTATGAGGTACTTGTTGTCCGGATGGGGATCACATTTTACTATTAATCTTTTCATTCTTCCTAGGTATGTTTTGACCTTTTCTTTCTTGCGCATATCTATATTGCCGAGTTGTAATGCGGGGTCATCTTGTAGCCTTTCTCTTTGGAATCCTCTTTTGAACTGGTCAGATAGCAGTGCCCATGTGGCTCTTTCCTCTATGAGAAGGTCGAGGTACCATTTTGAAGCCTCATCGATTAGGGCCATCGGGAACCAAGCGGCTTTGGTTTCATTTGACTGGTCGCCTCCAGCACAACATGCTGCGTCAAAGATTTGAAGGAACCTAGGGGGGTCCCCTCGTCCAGTGTACTTTGGCATTTTCAATTTACCAAAGTGTTGTCTCCCATTGTTATTGTTGTGGTTGCATTGTTCTTTAAGGTGTTCTGAAGGACTTTGATCGTCACTACTTAGTGCTTCTTCAATTGTTATTTCCTCCATGCTGCTTGTCGATGGTGAGAGGTTGAATTCTTGAAGAGTGTCGAGGGTCGAAGAAAGCTCATGAAAGTATGCAGGGGCTAGTCTTCATCTAGATCTAAGGTGCATACACAATGCTTAAGTGTATCCTTTAAGTGAGTGACTTTGACTTTGAAATGCACAATTGATTTCGATTTTCATAGCTCAATAATGGCAAAAAATATGCAATCCACGAGTCGAAATCAGTGCCTACGTAATGGCGACTACCGAGTTAAAAAATGATGGTAAAAAGACTTGAAAATTATTAGGGGGGTTAGAGATGCATTAGTGTCATAGGAACCGTCATGTTAAGAACGTGCCTAGGATTGTTCCACATGAGTGGAAAAATGTGCCGGTGCAGATGTTTTGTCAATCAAAGGTCACGGTGGAATCTTATGAGCGAAATAGTGTGAAAAAGAGGCCCACACGGGGGCACAAATTGACGTGCTTTATGGATGCCTAAATGGTGTGGGATTGGTCAAAAAAAGTTCCCGTAGCTCAATGGTTTCGTGTGTGAAGTTGTGGGTCAATTTGGGTCTAATTCGGGTCCCAAATGGGCATGATATGGATCCTCTAAGTTAGGGGATTTTAGGGGCCCTTTTGTCTTTATGGCCAAGTGTGAATGGTCTTGGACCTTTGACCTAACTAGGGTTGTGCACTAATTGTTAGTTAGTTTGGACTCAGTTACTATAATTGGTCCTTAACCTAGCCTAGTTTATCTAACTCTATCAGTTAGTGTGACTGTAGTTAGTCCAACTAACTAAAGTTAGTTACTAACTGATGTAGAGTTAACTTAATCTAACCCTCTGATCAACTAACCTGATCGAAGGTCAACTAACCTAACCGGTGGGCAACTAACTTAACCTAATGTCAACTAACCTAACTACGGTTAGTTTGTTTAGGGTTAGTTTATCCTCTCTTTTTTTTTTTGGGTGAGAGGGGGGGAAAGCCAACGGTGGCGGCGGAGGGGGGTTGGTTTTTGTAGATGTAGGAGGTGGGGGGGTGCGAAAGGAAGGGGGGGCATAGTAAGAGGCCTTTAAGGCCTTTAGGTTGGTCTAGGGAGGGTGCGGGAGGCGTTCGCCAGGCGGGTGCTACTGCCATCATGGGCGGGGTAGAAATAGTCATGGGCGGGGTGGGGCGGGGCTGGCGCGCCGTTGGGAGGCGCTGTTCGAACCGCTCGCGGGCGTTGTTCATGTCGCCACCAAGCCAACCTGGCCTGGCCTTGCCTTGCCTTAAGGCAAGGGCTTAATAAGCCCTTTGTTAGTTGTTTAGAGAGGAGCGGCCCGTGAGAGGGGGGGAGAGAGAGAGAGAGAGATAGAGAGAGAGAGAGAGAGAGAGAGAGAGAGAGAGAGAGAGAGAGAGAGAAGAGGGAAGGGGGGGGGAAGGAAAAGAGAGAGAAGAAGAAAAAAGGCGGGGTGGAGGAAAGAGAAGGGGGGGTAGCACATGTTACAGCAAAAAAGTTGTAGAAATGTGTACTACACTTGGCGCAGATTTTCTGAAATGTATCCTCAGACATACTTGTGCATTATCCATGATAAGATGGACCAAAAGAAGACAGCCATCCCTAGATTACGCAATCGTTCAAAGGACATAGACAAATCGTTTCAGCTCCCAGTGGCTTTGACTGGCATGATAACACATGGACATGGTCAAGGACGTTATGGTCACTTTTCTTTATCCTTGTGGCCGTCGGATCCTAACTTCACATTTAGTTCATTGGCTTTGTGTTTGAGAAATCTTGAAAGATTTGATAACCATGCACTTGGAGATTTGGTACATGATGGGATGCCAAGGTCTGACAATGCTCTGCTAAACGCACTAACCTCAAGAGAAGCATTGGATTCTCACTATGTTTCTAATGGCAAGCAACAACTTCATCTTGGAGCAGTGGGTGGAACATTCAAAGACCTTGGACTTGGAAGTTCCCATCAAGAAAATCCTTATAAGAAACTACCCGAACACCTATTGTTGCAGTTGGATAATTGTGGTTCTGAAAACAAGAATAGGTACTTGTTTGCATACCTATCATTACTTGTTGCTCGAGGGATTTTCAAGTCAATTCAATTGGGATTCTTGATGGTTGGGCATACACATGAGGATATTGATGCAATGTTTAGCAGGTTTTCAGAGAGGTTAAGAACTAGCCAAACATTGACATTTGCACATCTCATGGATACTTTTAGACAATGTGAGGAGTCTTATCCAATGCCATTTTTGGTAACGGAAGTCCCTGATTTCAAGAGCTATGTTGATGGACACTCAAAGCCTCTCCAATTTCGGTTCTTTATGCGAAATGAAGTTCCTATCATGCAATATAAAGTGCATCCACGATCATTAGATTGGCAACCAAGTGAAGGTGGCATTGAGTTGTGGAAGAGACATCCGGATGGTCATCCAATGCTACCAAGTGGAGAGCCACCTTATGTAACCATGTTCAAGTATGTGAAGGATCACTTAGATGTGATAGTTGGTATCAAGGAGTATGTACACTTTTGGGAAAAATGGGCACACTTGCAAGGTCCAGAAGCATCTTTCACAAAGTTTTACAAGCCAGTAGTGAAGTACTGGAAGAGCATGATTGATGAGCTTGATAAACCAAACAATAGTGTAGAGGGCATGTACGAGAGATTTTGGCCAAAGACGCAACATATTGATTGTGTGCAAGTAGTTGATAATGAAAACGATGAGTTTCAAGGAATTGAAGAGTTGAATGATGAGAGAGAGGTCTCTCTCTTATAGAAAGGGGGAGAAGGTAATACCTTCCCTACATAAGTGGCAATCAGCCCCTACATCAGTGGGAATCAATCCCTACATCAGTGGGATTGCCTTTGTCTTACATTTTCACTTAGGTCACACACTAGACACATCATAGCACTTGATGTGCCTTTACAACACACACAAACACAATGTGACTCCCCTAGATGCACACATGCACCATAGAGCAAGCCCTTGATCATACTTATCCCAACATACCCTCCCTCAAGGATTTTCCTCTTGTAGTGTCAAGGATACATCTAGTCTCATAGTTTCTCATGCCATCTCATGGTGGTCAAGGATAAATCTATGGCTAGGATCTCATGCTAGCAAGGGTTCCCAAGGGTGTGAGGTTCACAGAAATGGGATAGACAAAACACATATCACATGGTCTACATCATATGGTGACTAGAGGTGATTTACATAACATATTCTTTTTGGAGTACTACTCCAGGCAGAGAACCTCAAGATTTGACCAAGTGATGATAAACAAAAAAGTGCTTAAAAAGCATAGAGTCATGAGACTCTGCATATAATTGACATGGGCAGCTAAAGGAGTGCCACTAGCCATCTTCAATTCAAAGAAAGCAATCTTGAGTGACAATTTTGAGATGTGAGAGCTAGCACCAAAAATAATGTCAAGCTTCTGCCAAGCTTCAGAAGGAGACTCTAAATCAGAAATGTGATGAATATAGTCATCTCCTAAGCCAAGAGCAATGATGCCATAGGCTTTCTCCTCTCGAGCAAGATCTCTTGCCGGGCGTGTTGGAGCTGAGGATTCTCCAGCATTAGAGGCTGTTGAAGAAGAAGTTGAAGCAGGTTTGACAAGCCCCCAGAGGTTTTCCCTCATCAATGCAAACTTAACCTTCATCTGCCATGTGTGAAAGCCTTTACCATTGAACTTATCCATATTCATGAAGGTAGCCATGAGAGGGTCTAACCCATGGGCAGTGTCTACTCTCTTAAAAGGCTAGAAAGGGTTAAAAAATTTCAACGTACAAGCATTTAGTGTAGCAAAGACTTGTAACCAAATTCCATACTACAAATCATAATGGAAATGATGCTTTCACTTGCATGCTCCATAGAGGTGGCTAAATGAAAGTATTCCAAGAAAATCCAGGTATAGCAGCTTAAAGGAAACTATAGCCATAGTTGTACTGATGCTATTCAACATTTTAAAACATCAGAGATGCTAAAGTAGCATCTAATGTAGCATCAAACTCACAACATTGTCAAAACTATCCCAATAAGAGAGCATGGACACCACGGAGATCAACCACATGAACACAATAGTGAGCTTGAACACTGAACCCCAAAGAGTGGGAGCTTCATTCCATTGAGAGATATTTATACATGTTGGTCTCTACATAATCCGTAGGTACCTCTGTGGTGGAACCTCTTTTGTAAGAGACCTTTTGGACAGGAGTCCCTCCACTTTTGGGAGGGACCTTTTAGGTCTCTACACAAAGTGGAGGGACTTTTTGGGTCCCTACACAAAGTGGAGGGACCTCCGAAAGTGTAGGCTTTTAGTATTTCTCTCTTTAGATCTTGATTTTGCAAGTATGATTGGATCTTTTCTAGAGAGGATTTTGGCTATTCTCATCCTTTAAGATTTATCATACCATCTTTCAAGCTCAAGATATTACAAGCAGAGCTTTGCCGCTACTCACACCACAATGCTCTCATAGTTGTCGTAGACTGCACTTCTGGCCCTTGTTGCCATAGGGTTAACAAATTTCTATTGGACAGATGAGCTTTGAGCATTGTAAGCCTTGGTACATTAAGAAACTCAAAGACAAGAATGTTTGTTGTTGCAAAACACACATAGACTTTGACCTGGCATAGCAAGCTATGAATGACTTGAGATTTGGTCGTGCTGGAGCATTGCTCCATGGGGATCGATGCCCATGCCTCCCCAATGAATGTGCAATCTATAGGCCACCTGGATCCTCATCATGTGTTGCAAGGGAGGGAAGGTTTTGTAGCCTAACTTCTCTATGGGAACCAATGGTTTGTCCAAAGGGAGACTGTGAGTGGCACCGGATTGAAATGCATTCGCGGCACATGCAAGCATTGCAGTTTAAAGCTAAAGAAGAAGACATTCTCTGTCTGTACAAATGAAATGAGGGAAGACAACCATGTTGTATCTGTCATAGATTTTGCAAGAAATTATTCTCTTCAAGAACAAGATGAGATACAAAGTGCTCACTAGTACAACAAGCAGATAACAATTCTTGTGCATATCACGTATAGTCATTTGCTTGATTTTTCCACGCTTGATACCAATCTGCTTGCTGACTCACAGGAGTCCAAGTCAGTGCAATGCACTTACCATTTCTACATTTTAGATGATAGGGAACATGACACCCTATTTGTGCAGCATGCTTTTCTAATGCATTGGGAATGGCTGAAAAAGGAAAATCCTCATATAGTTAATATATACTACTACAACACTAGGTAGAAATGGCAATAGCAAATGGCACACAATTTCCAATTTTGCCATTTCTTATGTATGAAATGGCAACAGCTTCTCAAATTGCCATATTTTTTGCAAAAATGGGAGAAAAATGGTAGTCAGAAATGGCAACTAGTTCTTGAACTGCCATTTCTTTGGAAGAAATGGCAACAAAAAATGGCAACCTTTTATTGTCTGCCATTTCTTAGCAATAATTGGCAACACCAAATGGCAGCTAATTCTTTGACTGCCCTTTGTTATGAAGAAATGGGAGCAAATTCTTGATTGCCATTTCTTATGAGGAAATGGCAACAAATTCTTGACTGCCATTTCTTCATAAGAAATGGTGGCAAATTCTTGATTGACATTTCTTAGTAAGAAATGGCAGCCATTTCTTGATTGCCACTTCATTCAAAGAAATGGCAAGCACTTCTTGACTGCCATTTTCTAAGAAGAAATGGCAGCACAAAATGGCAACTATCTCTTGACTGCCATTTCTTACGAAGAAGTGGCAACCATTTTTTAACTGCCATTCTTACCAAGAAATGGTAGCACAAAATGCATATTTGGAGTAAAATTACACAATGGTTGACCATTCAGTTGTTCTTCTGCAAAGTAGCTTATTATTGCCAAAGATTCAGTACTACCATTCACAACATTGATATTACTGTCACTATTTCTGTATTGTCTAAGTGTGAAAGATTAATCAAAAGTCGTAAGTGCCATTCTTACCAAGAAATGGTAGCACAAAATGCATATTTGGAGTAAAATTACACAATGGTTGACCATTCAGTTGTGCTTCTGCAAAGTAGCTTATTGTTGCCAAAGATTCAGTACTACCATTCACAACATTGATATTACTGTCACTATTTCTGTATTGTCTAAGTGTGAAAGATTATTCAAAAGTCATAAGTGCATCAATACTCATAGTACACAGTGTGAAGAAGTCATCTAAAATTCTAAGGAATAAATTTTACCTTTTATAACACATGCATTTTACTCGATAACAATTATTTTTCAATAGTTGATTGAGAAATAAATAATACAATTTTTACATAGCAAAATAAAATATAAAATTATAAAGACATTACATGAAGAGTTTTCCAAGAAACATTCAAGCCTATGGTTTGACCCAATGTCTGAATCTCATAATTAACACTATATTAGAGAATTTGGGAAAATCCCAATTCCCACGAAATAAAATATAGTCTAGAAACCCAAGCAAAAATCTCCCGTATGTTGCTATGGCAAAAGGCCTTAATAGATGTGAACATGGCTCCATGGCCAAAAAATTTGTTGATTTGCTAGTGAAAGAAAGATTTTTGTTGTTTGTATGCATCAAAACCACAAACAAAAGCCAATTTATAGATGTTGCATTAGGAAGATTCATTGGAGTAAATTAAATTGCAGTATTGATATATGCAATAGGATTGTTATAGATCTTTGACATCCATCATATAAATGTGGTCTTCAAAAACAAAATTAAACTTGCAACAACTGTTAATTTTTATTTGGTATATAAGATGTATCAAATTAATGTCAAATGCATATGTTTCTATGTTGATAAATTGCACTATTGACATATGCAATAGGATTATGGTAGAGCTTTGACATCCA
Organism: Dipteris shenzhenensis; assembly: GCF_047967505.1. Classification (NCBI taxonomy): domain Eukaryota; kingdom Viridiplantae; phylum Streptophyta; class Polypodiopsida; order Gleicheniales; family Dipteridaceae; genus Dipteris; species Dipteris shenzhenensis. The sequence continues at coordinate 8,734,268 of NC_141617.1, read as the reverse complement.
TCATATAAATGTGGTGTTCAAAAACACCGTTCCATCACAATAGAGCTCATGAAACTCTCCATCACAATAGAGCTATAATCAAAACCATTGACACATAGCCAATTTTGCACCACATCGTTTAACATAATCATTAACAATTCCATACTAGTATTCATACTCACAAAGTAGCTCATCTCCAAAGGAGATATCCTTTATGGTTTGCATAGTAATGTAGCCATGGGCACTCAAATTTCCTTGTGACTTTTGAGCCCAAGGTGGTAGTTTAGGGATGTATACAAATATAACATTTGTTCTTTCTTTATAATACATTGAGCTATTTATATATCCAGCAATGTTTCCATACAATACATCTCCCACAATACATTTCACATCTGTCAATGGCTCAATGAATGGATCTTCAAACATTCCATAAGTCTTCATCCTTGGGAAAAACTTGAGGAGAGATCTCCAAGTATCATAATCATACTTTGGACCATTATATACCATCAAATCTTGTTTTTTCTTGATGCTCGTATGTACAAAAAGACCATATCTTGCCCCAGGTATTGTTGATTTCTTTACTTCATAATGGATGCCATCCATTTCGAACACGCGCTCAATGGGTATGGGCAATTTATGTTTCCATAAGCCATTGGATGCAGGATCAAAATTTGTAATAAGATAGCTCTTCAACTTTTCAGGACAATCTGCAACACCTATCATATGTTTAAAATCAAAGAATCATTCTTTTAGTGGAGGAATACAAACTCACATCACAAAGCACATAGCATTTTTTGGACAAGGTACTGACTCAATGTCTATTAATTCTTTCATAAAACAAATTGAAACATAATGTTTTGCTAATAAAATCTAACCAAATAGTGTCCAAATATAAATCAGAATGTAGGTACAAATGTTTTAGTTGAGCATTTGTGTCTACAACTCTAATTAACAAGATCACTCACATTCCCTAAGGGTTGTCTATGCAATAAATATGAATCAAGTTGGCTAAGAATGCCCTTGCAGCATCGGCAGTGATTCCCCTTTCCTTGCATCCAAGAACCATAGCAAAGCGTTTTGCCTCACTATCTTTCAATGGCCCCATTTTGGCAATTTTTCCTAGCATGCATTCTTCCTCTTCATTCAATGTAACATGTTGAGCATGCACCATACTTCTTGTAGTAGGACAAGTCCCTCTCACTCTAGTTTTGGTTATAGGTGAAGTAATACCTTTCTCTGTGTCTTTTTTTGAACTATGAGTAGACATATGAGATTTGACATTCATCCTTTCGAGAACTTCTTTGTTTTTTTCTTTGAATTCAAGGATCACTGGTTGAAAATAATAGAACATATCATGCCCTTCGACAATCGGAGCTTGACCAAATCTGTTAGAAGAGATGGCACTGTGCACATCTACTGCATCATCTAGCATCTGTAGGTATGGTAATAACTCATGAAGCAAAATAGAATCACCACAATCTATATCAAATTTTGTAGGGAAAATGCAATTTTCTGCTGGATTAACACAACCCGTGTAAGGCGAAACATCAATGAACACTGTTCTTGCTGGTTTGCATTCCTCTTTAAAACAACACCACACTCTCATTAATGGTTTAAACTCCGCTTCCACATTCATCCTGTCTGGTTGAATGATTCTACTCTTTGTATGCTTGTGGCATGCCATCGCACCCCAAACCATGAAGAAATGTAACTTTCTGTTAACATGATGCTCCAAAGTGTCTAGCATGTGTTGCACCATGCCCTTTTCTCCTGCAGTGGACCAAATGCCAACATGGTAGTGATCGAGCAACCATTGTAGAAACTCTAAACACCCAGGATGTAGAACAAGCCAATGCTTCCCATTGTGCAAGCTCATATGTTTATTTGACTTTGAAAAACAACGCTCGAGCAATAATCCTTTCAAATCTATTATCACCGCTAGTCTTATTTTTGTTATCACCTCTTTTGACATTATTTATAAGGGTGACATTATGTCTTCTCCTTTACCTTTTAAGATTTCTTCCTGCACCTTGGCTTCATACAATGACATTGCATCTTCTCCTTTACCTTCTAAGCTTGCATTCACATTTGTCAATGGAACATTAACTGCAGACATTGCATCCTCAACATTTTCAATCAACCATGTTGAGCTTGGAACTTGCATGCTAATGTTCAAATTAGGCACATAATGAATCATTGGATCAGGTGTCACATGTACAGGCAATGCTTCTAGCAATGTGAAATTGAGATGGCCAATATCTGTTGATAAACAAGGAAATGAAATTCATAAGTAGAAACAAACTGAATATTGAGATGGAAAACCAAGTTGTCAAACTTTAGGTTGTGTGCTCTCAATGCAATTTGTTTGTGTGAAAGCATTCATATTTTACTTTTTCAAAACAAAATTGGAATACTAAAAAAAAGAAAGCATTCATGTTCAGTATACCCCCTAAAGTTGTTGAATCTATACCCTTTCAAGTTATTTTAATCCCCAAACACTACAAGGCATAAGCCATTTTCCGACGGAAATACCGATGCTTTTTACATTAAAATTTTTTTTTTTCACAGGCGCAAAGGTCGCTATAAAAGTCGTTAAAATCGTCGGAAAAGGAGCGTCGCTAAAAACCATCGCTATATAGCGACGCTGTTAAGCGTCGCTATATAGCAACGATGCAAACGTCGCTATATAGCGACGATGCAAACTTCGCTATATAGCGACTCTGTTAATCGTCGCTATATAGCGACACTGGTAAACGTCGCTATATAGCGACGATTAACAGAAGTAAAAAAAAAGGGTTAGTGGGGCTAAACAGGGCTTCCTTTTGGCCCTGTTTAGCCCCACTAATCCTTTTTTTTTTTTTGTAATTACAAAAGAAAGTTTTTTATAACAAAATTTCCCTTGCTTGCAGGGTGATACAAAATTGTTCTTGTGAACGATGAGGAAGAAATGCATATACATATACAACTGTGTTTGTAACAAAATTACCCTGTGAAAGGGCGATACAAAATTGCTCTAACGAGCGGATATACAAAATGCTACTACCACTACTAATCCGAATCCGAATCCGAATCGTCTTGTTGGCCTGTTCCTTGGTCCTCGGCACCTGCGTCTTCTCCCTCATCCCCGACACCTGCGTCTTCTCCCTCGTCCTCGGCTCCTGCGTCCGATCCTTGCCCCTGTTGATCGCTCGTCTCTGATGATGGGACACTTGAGCTTTGACCCTAAGAGTGAACCATATAGATCGAAAATTAGATTGGAACTTAAATTAAAAAGTGAGATTACAAGTAGGAGTAAACTTATACCGTGCGAGTAGCCACCTCAGCCCAATCGACTGTCGCTCCCATTGCCTCCTGCTCAATGAACCACGGCTTTGTTCCTATCCGAAATGCGCGCCACGTCTCTGCATCCGTAGGAAGACGACCCATCGCAGCTTGCTGTGGATCCAATTTACGAGAGTTAGAGTTAGCTAAAGTGCATATAATATGTAAGTAAAACAAATAGAACAATACATTAAATGGGAAGAAGTAGACTTACCACGGTTGCCTCGAACGCATACCGTCCGCCTGCACCAAAGTGCGAAGTACCTACAACGTCCAGCCGTCTCTTTGCAGCCCTCCTCTAACCCTCGAACATTTCGGGATGGTCCCTATGTTGCTTCTTGAAGTACTTCCAATCAGCTTTGTCTGCCCAGCTGGGTTTAGCCAACCCCTTTGTAATGGAAGTACGCATGGTTGATTTGAGATGCTTTAGGACCAAACCGGCCATGCGCTCGAGCATATAATTGTTATTAAACTCCACATTTGGCGGATTAGGATATCTTTGTTTTAACTCATCGATCACCGCTTGCTTCTTTTGGGCATCTTGATACCGCCAATCGATATTTATGCCGCTCTTGAAGTGATGACTCATCAACCGCCTCATGGCGGCCATCACTGCTTTGCCCTTTTTGTCTTCTATTATCTCTCCGGCAGATGTGATTTGATAGGAGAGATCCCCTGATGAGTAAGGGGGACTGACAGTAGCAGAGTCTGAAGGAGTGGAAGCTGCGCGACCGCTTCCGGATGAGTTCCGGATCGAGGAGTAGCTGTGGGAGTAGGAGAGGGAAAGGGACCTGACTGATACTGTGTCTCCGGACCAAGTGGAGACCTAAAGGAGTGTGAGTGTGCTGACTCGTCTACATCTCCTGAGTCAGCACAACATGAGCCGCCCATCCTACTCTTCCTTCCCTTGCGGGAGGCATGCGCAGGTGATGATCCCGCGGTCGAAGGGGCGCGAGGGGATGGCTGGGCAGTACGTCCACCCGTCGGTGTAGGGGAAGGAATTGGGGAGGTCCTCTGAGAGAGCAGAGAGAAGAATCTCGCTGCCTCCTCATCGCTCATCTGCGCTACAAACTCGTCGGGAGTCCCGACAAAGCCATGCGCGGCTAGCAAAGGAGTCCCCTGAGGGGTAGTTGCAGTGCTACGTGGAAGAGGGGTCAGACCAGGGGTAGTCACAGTGCTAGGACCGAGAGGAGTCGGACCAGGGGTAGTCCTCGGGGTAGTCGCCTGAAAGGAATCAAAGTCCTCTGGAGCATATAGATGGTGAGCTCTCCTCCTGCGAGGCTGTCCATACTCGTCCGATGAGCGACGTGATCCCATGTCTAACATAGACACAAACACGAAAACAGAAAACAAAAAACAAACATGAGCATTCTCATAGGCATAGGCATAGGCAAGAAGAAAGAAGAGGGAAAGGAAAGAAGAGGAAAAGGAAAGAGGGAAAGAGGGAAAGAAGATGGAAAGATAAGAGGGAAAGAAGATGTAAAGATAAGAGGGAAAGAAGATGTAAAGGAAAGAAAAGAATGAGAATGAGGAAATAGAGAATGAGAGAAGGGGGAAATAGAGAAGGGGAAAGAGATGAGGGAAAATAGAGAAGGAGAGAAGGGGAAAATAGAGTGGGAAATAGAGAATGAGCTTATGCAGAAATAGAGAATGAGCTTATGCTTCTCTCATTCTCTATTTCCGCATAAGCTCACGCATAAGCATGAGCTTATGCGGAAACTTAAGCATAATCTCATGCACATGCATGAGCATAAGCATGAGCTTATGCTTAAGCATAGGCATCGGAAATAGAGAAGGAGCTTATGCATAAAATAGAGAATGAGTTTCCGCATGCTTATGCTCATGCGGAAAAAGAGAAGGAGCTTATGCAGAAAAAGAGAAGGAGAGAAGCATAAGCTTCTCTCATTCTCTCTTTCCGCATAAGCTCCTTCTCTTTTTCCGCATGAGCTTATGCTTATGCTCATGGGTGAGCATGAGCTTATGCTCATGTTTCCGCATATGCTCACGCAAAAGAGAAAGAGAAAGAGCTTATGCGGAAAAAGAGAAAGAGCTTATGCGGAAACTCATTCTCTATTTCTGCATAAGCTCCTTCTCTTTTTCCGCATGAGCTTATGCTTATGCTCATGGGTGAGCATGAGCTTATGCTCATGTTTCCGCATATGCGGAAATAGAGAATGAGAGGCATAAGCTTCTCTCATTCTCTATTTCCGCATATGCTCACGCAAAAGAGAAAGAGAAGGAGCTTATGTGGAAAAAGAGAAGGAGCTTATGCGGAAACTCATTCTCTATTGCCGCACAAGCTCCTTCTCTTTTTCCGCATGAGCTTATGCTTATGCTCATGGGTGAGCATGAGCTTATGCTCATGTTTCCGCATATGCTCATGCATATGCGGAAACTTACGCATAAGCTCATGCTTATGCTCATGCGGAAATAGAGAAGGAGCTTATGCGGAAAGAGAGAAGGAGCTCATGCGGAAAAAGAGAAGGAGCTTATGCTCATGCGGAAATAGAGAAGGAGCTTATGCAGAAAGAGAGAAGGAGCTTATGCGGAAAAAGAGAATGAGAGAAGCATAAGCTTCTCTCATTCTCTATTTCCGCATAAGCTTATGCGGAAACTTACGCATAAGCTCATGCTCATGCATGAGCATAAGCATGAGCTTATGCTTATGCTTATGCTTAAGCATAAGCATAAGCATAAGCTCATGCTTATGGTCATGCGGAAATAGAGAAGGAGCTTATGCGGAAAAAGAGAAGGAGCTTATGCGGAAAAAGAGAATGAGAGAAGCATAAGCTTCTCTCATTCTCTATTTCCGCATAAGCTTATGCGGAAACCTGCGCATAAGCTCATGCTCATGCATGAGCATAAGCATGAGCTTATGCTTATGCTTATGCTTCATGCTTATGCTTAAGCATAAGCATAAGCATAAGCTCATGCTTATGCTCATGCAGAAATAGAGAAGGAGCTTATGCGGAAAGAGAGAAGGAGCTTATGCGGAAAAAGAGAATGAGAGAAGCATAAGCTTCTCTGATTCTCTATTTCTGCATAAGCTTATGCGGAAACTTACGCATAAGCTCATGCTCATGCATGAGCATAAGCATGAGCTTATGCTTATGCTTATGCTTAAGCATAAGCATAAGCATAAGCTCATGCTTATGCTCATGCGGAAATAGAGAAGGAGCTTATGCGGAAAGAGAGAAGGAGCTCATGCGGAAAAAGAGAAGGAGCTTATGCTCATGCGGAAATAGAGAAGGAGCTTATGCGGAAAGAGAGAAGGAGCTTATGCGGAAACTTACGCATAAGCTCATGCTCATGCATGAGCATAAGCATGAGCTTATGCTTATGCTTATGCTTAAGCATAAGCATAAGCATAAGCTCATGCTTATGGTCATGCGGAAATAGAGAAGGAGCTTATGCTCATGCGGAAATAGAGAAGGAGCTTATGCGGAAAAAGAGAAGGAGCTTATGCGGAAACTTGCGCATAAGCTCATGCTCATGCATGAGCATAAGCATGAGCTTATGCTTAAGCATAAGCATAAGCATAAGCTCATGCTTATGCTCATGCGGAAATAGAGAAGGAGCTTATGCGGAAACAGAGAAGGAGCTTATGCGGAGACTTGCGCATAAGCTCATGCTCATGCATGAGCATAAGCATGAGCTTATGCTCATGCGGAAATAGAGAAGGAGCTTATGCGGAAAGAGAGAAGGAGCTTATGCAGAAAAAGAGAATGAGAGAAGCATAAGCTTATGCGGAAACTTGCGCATAAGCTCATGCTCATGCATGAGCATAAGCATGAGCTTATGCTCATGCGGAAATAGAGAAGGAGCTTATGCGGAAAGAGAGAAGGAGCTTATGCGGAAACTTATGCATAAGCTCATGCTCATGCATGAGCATAAGCATGAGCTTATGCTCATGCGGAAATAGACAAGGAGCTTATGCGGGAAAAGAGAAGGAGCTTATGCGGAAAAAGAGAATGAGAGAAGCATAAGCTTCTCTCATTCTCTATTTTTGCATAAGCTTATGCGGAAACTTACGCATAAGCTCATGCTCATGCATGAGCATAAGCATGAGCTTATGCTTATGCTTATGCTTAAGCATAAGCATAAGCATTAGCTCATGCTTATGCTCATGCGGAAAATGAGCATAAGCATGAGCTTATGCTCATGCGGAAATAGAGAATGAGAGAAGCATAAGCTTCTCTCATTCTCTATTTCTGCATAAGCTTATGCGGAAACTTACGCATAAGCTCATGCAGAAACTTCCGCATAAGCTCCTTCTCTTTTCCCGCATAAGCTCCTTCTCTATTTCCGCATGAGCATAAGCTCCTTCTCTTTTTCCGCATGAGCATAAGCATGAGCTTATGCTTATGCTTATGCTTATGCTCATGCAGAAAAAGAGAAGGAGCTTATGCTCATGCGGAAATAGAGAAGGAGCTTATGCGGGAAAAGAGAAGGAGCTTATGTGGAAACTTACGCATAAGCTCATGCTCATGCATGAGCATAAGCATGAGCTTATGCTTATGCTTATGCTTAAGCATAAGCATAAGCATAAGCTTATGCTTATGCTCATGCGGAAATAGAGAAGGAGCTTATGCTCATGCGGAAAAAGAGCTTATGCGAATGAGAGAAGGGGGAAATAGAGAAGGGGGAATGAGAGAAGCATAAGAATAAGAGAATAAGAGGGAAAGGAAAGAGAGAAGGGAAAAGAGAGAGGGGGAAAGAGAGAAGGGGGAAAGAGAGAATAAGAGAAGAGGGAAAAAAGAGAAGGGGGAAAAATGAGAGAAAGAGAAGGGGGAAGAGAGGGTTCCTACGCCCATCACTGCAGCTAGCTGCAGGCCAATGCATTGGCGCTAGCTGCAGGCCAATGCAAATAACAAAAATATTAAATGGAAAGAAGAGGAAGCACTTACCTGTAAAAGTATGTCCCGCTCGATGTAGCGGACTGGCCCCACAAAAGAGAGAGTATGTCCCGCTCGGTGTAGTGGACTGGCCCTACAAAAGAGAGAAAACAACCCATTTTTTCAAATAAGATGTTAGTGGAAAGAGGAGATCACAAAAGCAACTTCTTGAAAGGAGACAAGGAAAGAGAAGATTGAGGAGACAAGGAAAGGAGGAGATTGAGGAGACAAGGAGAAAGAGAAGGAAGAGAAATACAGGAAGAAAAGGTGAGTTTCTTTCTTTCTTTCTTGAAATTTCGTTTTTTGTTTCAATCCTTTCTAATCAAGCATGAAAACTAGTTTAAAACTTTAGCAATACAAGTAGAAACACTCACAAAACCAAAGCTAACAAACAAACAACCTACATTGTTGAAACAAACTCACCTCTTGAAGAACTTTCTTTCTGGAAACCAAAGAGGGAAAAAGGAGAGAGAGGGAGTACAAGAGGTAGGAGAAGGGTGAGGAGTGGGAAATAGAGTAGGAGGTTGCTTGGAATAGCTGGGAGGTCAGTGAAAATAGGTGGGAGGAGATTTTGGGTTGCTTACTTGAGAGATTAGGAATGGTTTGAGCAAAACGCCACGCGTTTTGGCGTTTCGGGTTTTAACCCACAGCGTCACTATATAGCGACGCTCTTTCGTCGCTATATAGCGACGGAACAGAGCGTCGCTATATAGCGATGCTTACTGCTTATTTTTTTGTGTGGCCTCTTGTGAAGCTCAAACATGCTATGCCTATAATTGTCAATATCTCCTCTTACTATATAGCCTTACTATATAGGATTTTTTGTTTCAATCCTTACTATATAGCGACGTCATTCTTTTTATATAGCCTCAAGAGAAGCTCAAATTAAACATGCTATGCTCATAATTGTCAATATCTCCTCTTCATGCTTATGTTTTGGTTTTATAAGTGTAGATGGAAGGGACGAGTGGAAGCTCATCCGATGATGCGCCAACGCCCGGGAGCACGAAGTGGCTTACGGAGAGGTTATATTGTCATTGCACTCATTGCAAGCGAGAAGTACGACATCAATGTCGTATTATCATGCGCCACTTGCGGATGTATGGGGAGGAGCCAGAACCAGTACCCCCCGTTGGTGTTGCACATGTTGATGGATCATCGGTAAGTCAAAGCTATTTAAGTTCGCAATCTTATTGTATACCCGGAATTAGAAGATCTTCTATTTACACGAATGAGCTTATGACAGGATGACAAGGGTGACGAGGGTACACATATACCTTCTCACTTTCAACAAGACTATAGTCTCCCGGATGACGACGAGGGTATGGTCGACATGATGGATTCCATTTTTAGGGGCACTACATCCCACGTACACGTGATGTCAGAGTCTGAGGTGAAAATAAGAGAGTTGCAATCAACACAATTGTACGAGGGTGCCAGGATGTCTAAACTACGTGCTTGTCTCTCAATCTTGAATCTACAAGTACAGTATGGGTGGTCGGATACAAGTGTCTCGGCCTTAATGAGGTTAGCCCTTGCATTAATTTGATTGACTCATTATTTGGATATTGTTTGTTTTGAGAATCATCATTTGGATAGTGTCTTTGTCATAGGTTGCTCCAAAAGATGTTGCTTGCACCAAATACCATGCCCGCATCAAGAGATGAAGCAAAAAAGATGCTAACAGATTTGGCTAGTTGTCCAAAGTGTGGGGAACAACGATATAGAGATGACTTGCAGGGTGAGAGGATACCGGTAAAGGTCTTAAGACACTTTCCCATCATTGCAAGAATACAACATATGTTTCGATGCAAACCATAGCGGAGTTGATGACATGGCATGCATCTCATCGGTCCACTGATCACACATTGAGGATTCCCGCAGATTGTGCAGCTTGGAAGCACATAGATAATCAGTGGCCGGACTTTGCGAGAGAGCCACACAACTTACATCTTGGGCTAGCCATGGACGGCGTGAATCCTTTCGGGTTACGCTCGACATCTTGGTCGACATGGCCCATAGTTGTGGTGAATTACAATATCCCACCATGGCTAACAATAAAAAAGGGACACCTCATGCTTGCACTACTTGTGCCAGGAAAGTACAAGGCAAAAAACATGGACGTGTACATGGCACCTTTGATAGAGGAGTTACAGATATTATGGAGAGGAGTGCAGGTCTTTGATATTTCCAGAGCTCCTAGGCATACCAATGATATTTTGGTCAGGGGTATCTTGATGTGGACCCATGCATGACTACCCAGGATATGGAGAGTGCGCAGGTACGTGGTTATGTCTTTACATGTACAATGAGGGATTATGCTTTTTTTACTCTGTTTTGCACGCATGTCTTGTACTAACATATTCATGCACGCGTGCAGGACTTGTTACAAGTGGGTACCATGCTTGTCCTGTTTGTGGACCCGCTCTGAAATCGCTTGCACGCTACTCCAAACACATGAGGAAAAATGTTTATGAAGGTCATGCTCGATACCTTCCGCTCGACCATCTCGCACGTGGAGGTCAGCTTGATCCACCACCATCATATTTGAAAGCAAGTGATTGGATTCAAGCTTGGAGGGAGAATGGAGAGGAACCTCCTCCTGGTATGAAGAGGCTATCGATCTTTCATGAGCTTCCTTATTGGGGTCAGTTACAAATCAATCATCTCTTGGATCCCATGCATATCTTTAAGAATGTGGGGGCTACCATTTGGGCACACTTGGTTGGTTCCAAGGACTCGAGAGGAGTGCGAGAAGACTTGCGTGCTATGAATAGGATGTCTCATTTGTGGCCCCAAGTGCATGCTTCAGGAAAAGTTGTCCTCCCGAAAGCAACGTGGATCCTCTCTACGAGGGAGGAGGCAGCGATCAAGGCAGACATTGCCTCTTTTCAAACACCGACAGGGTACATGCGTTGCTTGAAAGGAGCATTTTCAAAGGACAATAAGCTTAGTGGCCTCAAGTCCCATGATTGGCACAAGGTCTTACAGGTATTCTAAGTAGAATTAGTGTACCGATAATAATGATGCATAAGCGTAATTATTATTATGTTATATTGTTGACATGATTTCATTGTTGCTTTGATAGTTCATCCTTCCAATTACAATAAAAGGGTGCTTACAAGAAGATGTTAGAAATGCTATATTCAAGATCTGTGGTATTGTGAGGTATGCTTACTATCAATTCGCATTATGTATTTTCTTCATGGACATGTGAAATAGGTGGATATCTCAAATATCTTACATATGCATGGACATGTGAAATAGGTGGATATCTCAAAAAGAGATCTCTATATCGAGCATCGAGAAGGCCAGGGTGGAATCCATCGAAGCCGTATGCTTGCTTGAGAAGCACTTTCCCTCAAGCATTATGACAACTCAAGTCCACTTGCTTGTGCACATAGTTGATGAGGTGGCTATAGCAGGTACCGTTCATAATCGATGGATGTTTTTTCTCGAGCAGTTTATGAAAACTTTAAAGGGGTTTGTAAGACAAAGAGCAAGACGAGAAGCAAGCATGGTAGAGGGATGGCTTGTGCAAGAGTCATTAGTATATATCACAGAGTTTCTTGCATCCACGGATCCTGATATGCCACAAGCTTGGCACAACAAGGAAGATGATCGCATCATTGGCGAGGTCCCCCAAGGAAAAGGGATTGAAAGAAAGATGAGCGAAGAGCAAATGGAGAAATTCAATAAGTTTTGTATCCTCAATAGCCCTGAGATGCAGAAGTGGATTGAGAGATATGAAGTGGCCAAAGCAGAAAGAATAAATGCAAGGACGAGATTCAGAGCAATGTACAGGCGATCACAACCATATCCACGAGATTTGGCTCTTCTCCCTACTCACATGTCACTTGATTGGCTACAACTAGCTATACGTAAAGCCGAACGTGATGGAGAGACAATAAACGAGCGTGAGCGGGAGTTATCATCTGGATGTATGGTGCATGTAAGTTTCTTATCTCTTGACGTAATTAAGTAATTATTTGTGGCAATATATGCTATAAAATAGGTGCATCTTCATTGTTTTAATGATGCTCTTTTACAGTACAAAAAGTACAGTGCATTATGGTCATATGGACGACATTTTCGCGTGGAACGCATCGATTCAAAGAGAGTCACGTATGATTGTGGAGTCATGGCTAACTTCACACAAGATAGCCGAGTAAGTGCTTCGGATACCAATCTTCTCTCCTCACAGTTGGATTATTGTGGAACCATACGCGACATCTATGAAATTGATTTCAGACGATTTACTATTTTCATTCTTGATGTAAAATGGTTTAGAACTACTTACAACGGTCCCCATGCGACTGTGAGAAAAGATAGTAGCGGTCTCTTTGCAATAGACTCCACCAAACATTGGACCGATGAAAGTGATACTTTTGTTCTTCCCGAGCACTGTGAGCAGGTGCATACTAATGATTTAATTAGTCGAAGCTTTCGTTTTTTAAGTCCATTGATATATATATAATTGACGACATTTGGCACGTGATTTTTCATCTTCAATATAGGTGGTTTTTCATCCGGATCATTCTGATCCAAGATGGTGGTACGTGATCCAAGTTGCACCACGAAGTAAGCAGATTTTTGAAGATCAAGATGTGGATATGGAGATGCCACTACCAATGCCGGATCCAATTGATGAATCTAGCGAAGAAGATGTAGATCACCATATGAGGCAAGAGGAAGATGCGCATAATGACATCGCACGGGAGGAGGATGGAGATCACGATATTGATGAGGAAGACAACAATCATCAAGATCAATCACCACACTTAAGCTTAATTGAAGAAGATGATCAAATACTTTTAGGTGAACGTACGATACTAGAGTACGATGATGATATAGGAGATCAACTCGGTATAGAGTTGGAGATAGACTTGCTTGGCGCCTTAGACTTGGCTCAAGATGAAACAGTTGATGTAAATGCTCTTATTTAATTTGATTTTTCTCATCTCAAACTTGGACATGAATATATGAGCTTCAAAGGCTTGATGTACATGCTCTCATTTTTTAATTCTCTATGAGCTCAAACATGTATGAAAATTTAAAAAATTTTGTCATTGGAAGAAAATAATTTTTAAGGCTAAAAAAAAAAAAAAAACCTCTCTGTAAAACGTCGCTATAATATATTGTCTCAGTGTCGCTATATAGCGACCTTTAAAAGTCGCTATATAGCGACTTTTACTAACGTCGCTATATAGCGACGTTTAGCAAAAGTCGCTATATAGCGACGATTTACGACACCCGATTTTTATACCGACGATTAACGCTAAGCGGGCGCTAATCGTCGGTACGTAAACATCGCAATAGGATGCGTGTGTAGTAGTGAAAACTACATATCCTTACAATGCAAAAAACCTTTGCATAATAGATAGAGTGGAGTCCAACATTATCTAGCATTGCCCGAGTGTTCCCACTAAGAAAAGATTTGGCCAAGCGGCCAAAACATATTTGAGCATTCATATGAAGTGAATAAGGATAGAGACAACAATTTACACTAATTCATTCATCATGATCAAGACTCAACACACTCTTTAACATTTATGAACTCATAAATAAATTTGGATGTGTATCACACTCCAAAGGTATTACAACATGCAAACACATCTTTTCATGAAATATAGAAAATTAAACATATTCAAGAATACATATGAATGTTTGAATTATGGCAATGAGATAGAATGAATTTCCAAGTAATATTAAAAGATCTTTGGAACAAAATTAATACATCATATGGATAATATAGCAAGATAACATATGGAAAACACGAACACCATATAAAAGGACAATTTCAAGGACCTGTTGCTTCCTCTTCTGTTTCCCAAACTTTGAAGCATGTTTTTGTAAATGCTCACGCTGCTCTTCATTGAAGGGTTGAAGCTCTTTTTGTCCTGGTATGGTATCAATTTCTTTATCCCCTCCACCTTCAATTGTATCATCTTCTTTTGATACCCCCTCTATTGCCAATATTGGTTCTTGCAAGCCAGCCCATTGTCGAATTTCATGATTACTGTAAGCATAGGTGCAACATATACTTTCAACCTTTGCCAACTCCTCATAAGTCTCAACAACTGAAACAACACGCCTCTTACAAGAAAGAGACTCTATTGCAACAAGCCCCTCAGAGAACAAGTCCAATACATACTCATCTTCTCGACAGAAACCCCAAACCCTGGTGCTTTGAAAAGATTTGGCAGTATGGCCAAATCTCCATAGACCCTCATGATTAGAAAGAAGCTAGCAAGATTTGGCCGCATGGCCAAATCTCCCTGAACCTGGTGCTTTGAAAAGATTTGGCCGCACGGCCAAATCTCCATAGACCCTTGTGATTAGAAAGAAGCTACCAAGATTTGACTGCACACAAATCTCCCCAAACCCTCGTGCTTTGAAAAGATTTAGCCGCACGGCCAAATCTCCATAGACCCTCGTGATTAGAAAGAAGTTAGCAAGATTTGGCCTCACGGCCAAATCTCCCTAAACCCAAGTGATTTAAAAGAAGCTAGAAAGATTTGACTGATTTGAAAGAAGCTAGCAAGATTTGGTTGCACAGCCAAATCTCTCCAGACCCTAGTGCTTTGAAAGAAGCCCACAAGATTTGGCCACAAGGCCAAATCTCCCCAAACTTTGGTGCTTTGAAAGAATTCCATATGATTTGGCCACACATCCAAACCTCCCCTTCCAGTGCTTTAAAAGAAGCCCATAAGATTTGGCTGCACGGCCAAATCTCCCTAGTGCGGCCAAATCTCCCTAGAATCTAGTACTTTCTCAAATCTACTACTATGTCTAGTGTCAATTCTAGATTCTATTTCAGATATGTTTATCGATAATGTGTTTTGTCTAACATTAAAGATTATAAAGATGATAGTTTGTATATTGCTTGGGTCTTTTACAGGAAAGACACAAATGTGAAGAAGGTTGAGAAAGTTGCAAGTGGAATTGTAGAAAAAAGCATATCTTGGTACTTTGACATATATAGTATTGAGGGAGCACAGTTGACACGAGTTCACTTATTTGTTTTGTTACCTAATAAAAG
The DNA here is from genome assembly GCF_047967505.1 of Dipteris shenzhenensis. NCBI lineage: Eukaryota > Viridiplantae > Streptophyta > Polypodiopsida > Gleicheniales > Dipteridaceae > Dipteris > Dipteris shenzhenensis. The sequence goes on along the minus strand of NC_141617.1, from coordinate 8,719,031 downwards.
TGCATACACTTGTGTTGGATCGGTACATCAAATCACTGAAGATGTGGTTGGAAAAGAGGGAGATATTGGATTGTTGATCATTATAAATCAAAATAAGAAGTTTCTCTTAGATCCCAGTGATTATGAAGCATCTCGTATGAAGTCTGATGTAGATGACAACATGCACTCAAGAGGCTGGATAAGTGTTGAATCAATTGATGGAAATGAAATTCACACAGTGACAACAATCATTGAATCATATCGCAAAGTTTCAGCAACATTAAAGAAGCATAAGAGTGGGGAAGATAGTGGGGAAGGAACAAAGAAAGGTAAATCGACTATGGTTCAAGCACCAGGTGGTAGCGGAGAAGGGGCAAAGAAAGGAAAGCTAACTATAGTTGATGTACCACAAGAAGGAACACCTCCAGAGGGTATGCTAGCAGTTGTGGAAAGAAGCAGTGGTAGTGAATCGGAGCCAAGTGGAAAGGTCATAGGAAAAAAAGGGCAAAAGAAACCATCAGGCTTGGTGGAATATGAAAAATACCACCCATTCGGGTTGCATGCAACATTTTCAATTCCAGTTGCAATATGTCAAAAAGCTCCTCCAAGCTATGTATATAGAGGGTTGAACAAAGAGCATGTGGAGAAGCTTGCTGCAGACTTCGGTTCTCCTGCTGCTGTAGCGGATTTAATGCCTTTCAATCCTGAAACAAAGAAGCCCCTGGAAAGGGTAGATAAAAAGGATTTAACCAAGTGCTGCTACTGGATACTATCTGGACAACATTCAATATATGCTGCTAAAATATTCACATCTAATGATGATAACAGCACGGCCCAAAGAAAGAACTACTACCGCACCCACCAGGCGAGGATTGTAGTGAATTGTCCCGCACGCTTTTGTGTGGAGATATCAAAGATGGCAAACCTGGAGTCTCAAAATATCTTGAGACAATCTCCATACATTGATATACTTAAGCAGGTGAGGGGACAATGGATTCTCTTTAACAGACCCAAGAAAGCACAACAAGGGCTTGCAAAAGGACATCCAGATCATGAGAATTGGGATGTAAGTACAGATTTTAATTATGAATCATTTTTTACAAGTCGGTTTTCTTAATTATTGCATTCTAATGGATTCATATATTTTGCAGGCTTTCATTGACACTGGCAAGGTAACATTGGGCAATAGCTTTGCCACGAAGGATGTACATATGATAATCACAAGCGATGCCATTTATGATGGTTGGATCTCCATCCTTGAGGATTACATTGCAGGCAAATATTCACAAGATGGAAAATGCCGTAGGCAACCCATAGTCTCAATGTTTAGATGCTTGCGTGGATTGAGTGATGATCAAATTGGTCAAATTCAAAATGACATTAAGGAAGGTAGAGTAGTCATAGCTAAAACAAAGACTGATGCCATGATTCTTGATATTGAAGGATGAGCTATGCAGATCAAGAGAGATGCTACACTACAAGAAGAACTTTATATGTTTATATCGGCAAAACGGCCTTCTTTAATGTTAAAAAATTGGGATGAGTGCAGATTACATTTTAAAATTACTCCAGAATTGTATCGGATTCGTGTTTGCTCTGACTCATGGTTAAAAGTGAAGCTTCAACAGGGCAAGGAAACTCCACCATTGCCTGATGCTGCAAAGGGGTATCTGAGGTGGATTATGGGACAAAGTGAAGGTGCAAGTCATGGACCGAATTCCACCCGGCCTTAGAGGTTCTACACAGTCGGTTCAAACATGGAGGGAATGGAATTTATACATAATGTGTACCAAGAGCCAATGGCAATAGGGGTTGCCTTTTTGGATGTAATGTATGGACCAAGCAGAAGTAGAAATTGGAATGAGGATCGCTTTGAGTGTTTGTTGAAAAGCTTGATGACAATCGCTTCTCCCCCAGTGCAATTCCTTCTTGTGGTGTTCTTGACCATGGATCATGTATCATGTTTGAAGAATGCATTAAATAAGGCATGCGGACAATATAAAATACACTTCGGTTGCCTTAATTTTGAAACTACAGATATATTTGTCACTGGATCTATGGATGGCTTAATTGCCTGTGTACTGGTAAGCAATGAAAAGCATTTCAACAATATTGAGCGCTATACCAATGCACAATGTAAGCCATCAATATATGTTGTAGATGAAAAATATGAAAAATCAAGTGGTGCAGAAGAATCAGGTGATGAGGATGATGATGATGAGGAGGATGATGATGAATTTGACATTGAATTATCCTTGAAAAGAAAACGTTCAAGTATCATGAAAGACATGATCATGGGTTTCTGTCGAGAAGATGAGTATGTATTGGACTTGTTCTCTGAGGGGCTTGCTGCAATAGAGTCTCTTTCTTGTAAGAGGCATGTTGTTTCAGTTGTTGAGACTTATGAGGAGTTGGCAAAGGTTGAAAGTATATGTTGCACGTATGCTTACAGTAATCATGAAATTCGACAATGGGCTGGCTTGAAGAAGCAATATTGGCAATAGAGGGGGTATCAAAAGAAGATGATACAATTGAAGGTGGAGGGGATAAAGAAATTGATACCATACCAGGACATAAAGAGCTTCAACCCTTCAATGAAGAGCAACGTGAGCATTTACAAAAACACGCTTCAAAGTTTTGGGAAACAGAAGAGGAAGCAACAGGTCCTTGAAATTGTCCTTTTATATGGTGTTCATGTTTTCCATATGTTATCTTGCTATATTCTCCATATGATGTATTAATTTTGTTCCAAAGATCTTTTAATATTACTTGGAAATTCATTCTATCTCATTGCCATAATTCAAACATTCATATGTATTCTTGAATATGTTTAATTTTCTATATTTCATGAAAAGATGTGTTTGCATGTTGTAATACCTTTGGAGTGTGATACACATCCAAATTTATTTATGAGTTCATAAATGTTAAAGAGTGTGTTGAGTCTTGATCATGATGAATGAATTAGTGTAAATTGTTGTTTCTATCCTTATTCACTTCATATGAATGCTCAAATATGTTTTGGCTGCTTGGCCAAATCTTTTCTTAGTGGGAACACTCGGGCAATGCTAGATAATGTTGGACTCCACTCTATCTATTATGCAAAGGTTTTTGGCATTGTAAGGATATGTAGTTTTGGGGATTAAAATAACTTGAAAGGGTATAGATTCAACAACTTTAGGGGGTATACTGAACATGAATGCTTTCTTTTTTTTAGTATTCCAATTTTGTATTGAAAAAGAAAAATATGAATGCTTTCACACAAACAAATTGCATTGAGAGCACACAACCTAAAGTTTGACAATTTGGTTTTCCATCTCAATATTCAGTTTGTTTCTACTTATGAATTTCATTTCCTTGTTTATCAACAGATATTGGCCATCTCAATTTCACATCGCTAGAAGCATTGCCTGTACATGTGACACCTGATCCAATGATTCATTATGTGCCTAATTTGAACATTAGCATGCAAGTTCCAAGCTCAACATGGTTGATTGAAAATGTTGAGGATGCAATGTCTGCAGTTAATGTTCCATTGACAAATATGAATGCAAGCTTAGAAGGTAAAGGAGAAGATGCAATGTCATTGTATGAAGCCAAGGTGCAGGAAGAAATCTTAGAAGGTAAAGGAGAAGACATAATGTCACCCTCAGAAATAATGTCAAAAGAGGTGATAACAAAAATAAGACTAGCGGTGATAATAGATTTGAAAGGGTTATTGCTCGAGCGTTGTTTTTCGAAGTCAAATAAACATATGAGCTTGCACAATGGGAAGCATTGGCTTGTTCTCCGTCCTGGGTGTTTAGAGTTTCTACAATGGTTGCTCCATCACTACCATGTTGGCATTTGGTCCATTGCAGGACAAAAGGGCATGGTGCAACACATGCTGGACACTTTGGAGCATCATGTTAATAGAAAGTTACATTTCTTCATGGTTTGGGGTACGATGGCATGCCACAAGCATACAAAGAGTAGAATCATTCGACCAAATAGGATGAATGTGGAAGCGGAGTTTAAACCATTAATGAGAGTGTGGTGTTGTTTTAAAGAGGAATGCAAACCAGCAAGAACAGTGTTCATTGATGTTTCGCCTTACACGGGTTGTGTTAATCCAGCAAAAAATTGCATTTTTTCTACAAAATTTGATATAGATTGTGGTGATTCTATTTTTCTTCATGAGTTATTACCGTACCTACAGATGCTAGATGATGCAGTAGATGTGCGCAGTGCCATCTCTTCTAACAGATTTGGTCAAGCTCCGATTGTCGAAGGGCATGATATGTTCTATTATTTTCAACCAGTGATCCTTGAATTCAAAGAAAAAAACAAAGAAGTTCTCGAAAGAATGAATGTCGAATCTCATATGTGTACTCATAATTCAAAAAAGACACAGAGAAAGGTATTATTTCACCTATAACCAAAACTAGAGTGAGAGGGACTTGTCCTACTACAAGAAGTATGGTGCATGCTCAACATGTTACATTGAATGAAGAGGAAGAATGCATGCTAGGAAAAATTGCCAAAATGGGGCCATTGAAAGATAGTGAGGCAAAACGCTTTGCTATGGTTCTTGGATGCAAGGAAAGGGGAATCACTGCCGATGCTGCAAGGGCATTTTTAGCCAACTTGATTCAATTTTATTGCATAGACAACCCTTAGGGAATGTGAGTGATCTTGTTAATTAGAGTTGTAGACACAAATGCTCAACTAAAACATTTGTACCTACATTCTGATTTATATTTGGACACTATTAGGTTAGATTCGACTAGCAAAACATTATGTTTCAATTTGTTTTGTGAAAGAATTAATAGACATTGAGTTAGTACCTTGTCCAAAAAATGCTATGTGCTTTGTGATGTGAGTTTGTATTCCTCCACTAAAAGAATGATTCTTTGATTTTAAACATATGATAGGTGTTGCAGATTGTCCTGAAAAGTTGAAGAGCTATCTTATTACAAATTTTGATCCTGCATCCAATGGCTTATGGAAACATAAATTGCCCATACCCATTGAGCACGTGTTCGAAATGGATGGCATCCATTATGAAGTAAAGAAATCAACAATACCTGGGGCAGGATATGGTCTTTTTGTACATAGGAGCATCAAGAAAAAACAAGATTTGATGGTATATAATGGTCCAAAGTATGATTATGATACTTGGAGATCTCTCCTCAAGTTTTTCCCAAGGATGAAGACTTATGGAATGTTTGAAGGTCCATTCATTGAGCCATTGATAGATGTGAAATGTATTATGGGAGATGTATTGTATGGAAACATTGCTGGATATATAAATAGCTCAATGTATTATAAAGAAAGAACAAATGTTATATTTGTATACATCCCTAAACTACCACCTTGGGCTCAAAAGTCACAAGGAAATTTGAGTGCCCATGGCTACATTACTGTGCAAACCATAAAGGATATCTCCTTCGGAGATGAGCTACTTTGTGAGTATGAATACTAGTATGGAATTGTTAATGATTATGTGAAACGATATGGTGCAAAATTGGCTATGTGTCAATGGTTTTGATTATAGCTCTATTGTGATGGAGAGTTTCATGAGCTCTATTGTGATGGAACAGTGTTTTTGAACACCACATTTATATGATGGATGTCAAAGCTCTACCATAATCCTATTGCATATGTCAATACTGCAATTTATCAACATAGAAACATATGCATTTGACATTAATTTGATACATCTTATATACCAAATAAAAATTAACAGTTGTTGCAAGTTTAATTTTGTTTTTGAAGACCACAGTTATATGATGGATGTCAAAGATCTATAGCAATCCTATTGCATATATCAATACTGTAATTTAATTTACTCCAATGAATCTTCCTAACACAACATCTATAAATTGGCTTTTGTTTGTGGTTTTGATGCATATGAAACAACAAACATCTTTCTTTCACTAGCAAATCAACAAATTTTTTGGCCATGGAGCCATGTTCACATCTATTAAGGCCTTTTGCCATAGCAACATACGGAAGATTTTTGCTTGGGTTTCTAGGAATTGGGAAAATATTGTGCATGGTCCTCAATGGAGCTAATGTTTCAATAAAAAACATCAAATTTTACTTTTGAAGTGACTATATTTTATTTTGTGGGAATTGGGATTTTCCCAAATTCTGTAATATAGTGTTTCTTACAAAAGAGGTCCCACCATGGAGGTACCTACGGATTGTGTAGAGACCAACTTGTATAAACATCTCTCAATGGAATGAATCTTCCACTCTTTGGGGTTCAGTGTTCAAGCTCACTATTGTGTTCATGCGATTGATCTCCATTGCATCCATGCTCTCTTACACTATCATGTTCTGGCATGCCCTTACCCTTGCACTCTCTAACCTTGTACTCCCTCCTCCTCCTCCTTCCTCCTCCTTCCTCCCTCCTCCTCCTCCTCCTCCTCCCTCCTCCTCCTCCTCCTTCCTCCTCCTTCCTCCTCCTGCCTCCCTCCTCCATCCTCCTCCTCCTCCCTCCTCTTACTCCCTCCTCCTCGTTCCTACCTTCTCTTTCTCCCTCCTCCTCCTCCTCCCTTCTCCTCCTCCTCCTTCCTCCTCCTTCCTTGTCCCTCCTCCTCAACCCTTACCCCTGGAATGCGTGAAGGAGACTAGCTCTCCACTCCCCAACCTTGGACCCCTCCTAAACCCTGCAACCCCCCCTGAACCCTGGAACTCCTAGTTAGCTCTCTCAACCCTGTCCCCCTTCAAACCCTGAAAACCCCTTCTAAAACCTTGAACTCCTGTGGAGGCGAGAGCTTCCACCAATTGTTATGATCGAGCTCTCTTTCTCATTCACCCATGCAAGAGATCTACTTTCCACACTTTAGCCTACACCTCTCACCGGAATATGACCCGAGAACCTATGCTACACTTGTGAACACCTATGCTACAATGAGAAACGATAATAATGTAGGTGACCAACACCCTCAGAACCTACATTTGGGTAAAATAGAGACAACAAAATGTCTAGATTTTGATCCATAAACTTAAGATACACCTCTGTCTACTAGCCCAACATGTGGGAACAATAGAACAATGAGCCCCCCTTTTGCTACTACTAAAAGAATACATAACACAATCTAATTAAAGTATATAATGAAGCAAAACAATTTTCAACCACCGCGTTGGATTAGGACAGTCACAATTTCAATCATCGGGCTGGTTTAGGACATGTTTAGGACAATCAACCACCGAGCTGGTTTAGAACAATGAGCCCCCTTTTGCTACTACTAAAAGAATGCATAACACAATCTAATTAAAGTATATAATGAAGCAAAACAATTTTTAACCACCGCGTTGGTTTAGGATAGTCACAATTTTAATCATCGGGCTAGTTTAGGACATGTTTAGGATAGTCAACCACCGGGCAGATTCTGATCCACAAACTTGAGATACAACTCCGTTGTTGACCCAACATGCAAAAACAATAGAACAATGAGCCCCCTTTTTGCTACTACTAAAAGAATAGAAAAAACAGTCTAATTAAATTATATAATAAATCAAAATAATTTTCAACCACTGTGCTAGTTTAGGACAGTCACAATTTCAATCATGGAGCTGGTTTAAGACATGTTTAGGATAGTCAACTGCCCTTTTGCATCTTCTGAGAGTGGGTGCAATACAAGCATGTCCATTTTGCATCTGCACCTGTATCACAACCATACAAGCTTTTGAGGGTCTTCAAATCACCAGCTAGATGCCATTCAACTTGAAACGTTCCATGCCCATCCACAATTAATGTTTGCCTTGCTCTTGTCTTTGAATAATTGATGGGATGCTGGTTCTCTCCAAAACCCACTTCAATGTCTCGTGGCACTCCTTTGGGGTCTCAAACGCTGCAAGCCACCATATGTCCTTCTCAGATTGGACTGAGAAACCCTGCTCAACTTCCTCATCCCCTTGAGCAAAATGCAAGGAATCGTTCATAATACAAATGCTCACCCTCTCTAGCTTGTGCTCTTTTACCAACTGAGCTTTATCAATTTTTATAACAAATACTAGCTTGCCATCTGTACAATGAAAGAGAAATTTAGTAAGGATATAGAAATCAGAAGAAATAAAGTTGAATGTGAAGAGGGAATTTCTCTTACCTTCTTCTCTCATCCCATAGAATTTGACCATGGCTCTCTGAAAATTCTCTACATCCACGTAAACATTATTGAAAGCATTCATCTCAAACATTTGGATGCCATATTTTTTTTTACTCTTCCAAGTCATTGTGCCACTTACACAATGGTATCCTCCAAGCATTTCTCTAGTACATTGGTTTGTTTCTTGACGTGCAAGCCTTACAGACCACGGTGTTGGTAATGGCATTGTAGATATCTTATACTTTTCCTCCATAGCAGACTTGAAAAATTTAAAAACAGAGTTGTAAGCTTCACGACTTACACCAGCAGCATCACAAGCTCCAAGCACCTCCTTTGCTTGGATGAGGCCCTTGAAATCCTTCATTACCTCTCTAGCAACTTGTTTATGTAGCCCTTTTTGTCTAGGGTCATTCAACGCTTCCATGACATCACTTGGCTTTATTAAGCTTCTTAGAACATATGAAGGATCACTATCATCCATTTCCATTGTTCCCATCACATCCTCCATGAAATTCCTATAGTAGAGTACAAATGAGTCTTAGTGGAAAGAATGCAACACCACAAATATTTTGAAGTAAGAAATTTCATTGAAAATTTAGGGAACTAACTTGCAGCCCGTATTCTCCTCTTTTGGGCACCACTATTGGTTGACAATGCATCCATAAATTGCAATTGTCTTTTCCTCTCCTTCAGTCCCAAAGGTGTTCCCTTCAACTTTTGTACTCATTCTATCGACTTCTCTCGTTCCTTCTCCATAGCACGTTGAACTTGGCCATAGATAGACCTTTCCAAATCTTGTTTGCTTTCAGCAAGCTTCTGGATTGATTATTCCAATTCATGTCGCTCCAAGTCCAGTGCATGTGCTTTGTCACTGAGTTCTTTGTTTTGCAATTGGAGATCCTGCATACCATTATGCATTGCCACAATAGTAATATTTTCCAAATGTGCAAGTTCTTCTACTTGGGCTCTCTGCACCTTGCTTGCTTGCATAGCCAATGTCAGAGAATGGTTCAATTGATTGCAATAACCGAGCAATCCAGCATGTCCCTTGCCAACAAACCGAACAACATCATGCACTGCATGAAAAGGAGGACTCTTTTGGGTGGCAGGGTCTAAATGATACAAGTTTCCATCCACCCAAAGGTCAAGATGCTTCTTCCCTTACAATCGAAGACTATGGAGCACACTTTGAGGAGTTCCACTATATCCCAACGAACGTGTGCTTGCATATTCTACCTCCATTTGTAGGTTCACATGGTACTTGTTGGATATGTCCTCGAATGGTGCCATGAGTACTTAAAGAGAGGTATCAATGATGCAGGCTAAAATGTAGGGGAGAGCTGGCAAAGATGGAGCAGTGAGAGGGAGAGAGTAGCAAGGAAGAGGGAGGAGGAGAAGCAGATGAGGGCAAGAGGAAGAGGAGGAGAAGAGTAGGGCAACAGGTGTAGAAGGGAGGGAAGGAGCTACTGTAGAAGGGAGGAGGGGAGAGATGCTACAAGAGGGAGGAGGAGGGGAGAGATTCTATAGGAGGGAGGAGCAGAGGAGAGGGATCTTGGGTGGTTGGAGAAGGAGGGGAGAGGAAGGAGGGAGGAGGAGCCAGAAGGAGGAGGGGAGAGGGAGGAGGGAGGAGGAGCAAGATGGAGGAGGGGAGAGGAGGAGGGAGGGGGAGGGAGGGAGAGGGAGAGGGAGAGGGAGGAGGAGGAGGGAGGGAGGTGGGGAGGGAGGGAGAGAGAGGGAGGGAGGGAGAGAGAGAGAGAGAGGGAGGGAGGGAGATTCGAAATTTGAAATTCAAATTTCAAAAAGTGGCCCCCTCCCCTCATTGATGGGGGAGAGGTGGGCTCAAATGTGGGCTTAACCCACCTAGGTTGGGCTGGTTAGGCTCTTTGGGACCCTCCAAGCCCCTTGCATTAGCCCACTAAGCATTCCCTAATCCATTCCTTATGAGGCCCTTTTGAGACCCCAATTCTCCCCTAATGTATGTGACATTTCTCTCACATGCAATGACTACTTTCCAACAATATGACACAACTCTTTAAAAGATTTGAAAGTATTTTGCTCATATTTTGTCACATTATAAATAGTTTGTAGACATTTTCACGAATCACCAAATAAGGCATGTATCAAATTAGTGATTGATTTGCAATTCCCATACTCCAAATCATTGTCACATTACATTGGTATAGTTACACATGTTAATCTATCACTCATTTACAACTTCAGGCTCTACATGGGGTATACTACTCTTTGCATGGGTAATGCCTCATAGGATGGTAGCAATAGATTCAACACCTAAGTCCCTCACATATATTTATTTGTTTTTCTTCATATCCCATCAAATGTTTTCTTATCCTTAATGTAGATCCTACGAACACTTGGCTACAAACATTGCACATCCACTTCTGATTACCTAACATTGTAACAAAATCTTGCAGTTTTGCAATATTTTTCCCTTGTCCATGAGCCTCGTTCTGTGGTTGTTGTTTTCCTACCCTATCTTCTCTCTCCACCATGATTGATGTCCATGTAAAAGAGAGAAACAATCTCATATAATTAATATGTATTCAACAATTCAAGACCATGTCATTAATATGTCTTCAAAAAACATTGTAGGTGTGCTAGATCTCGAGATAGAGAAACTATCCAATCGTCCTGCCCCCTCCTAACATAATTGGATGGTTTTGGATATGGTAATCTGCATATGGAAATAGGCATGGGATGGCAAGTTACCTTTTCTCACATCATGCTCTCTCTTGAGTAAGCATCTATCTACACTATGATCATTCATGATATCATGCTCTATATACGAATGCTGGTCTTTCACACATACTAGTGCAGTAGCTAGCAATACTTACATATGCACTTATCATGATTCTTTGTTTGTATCTATGGTGTAAAGGACATCTAGCTAGAATAGACTTGTATAATTTCTAATATCTACGCATATCATCAATTCTTTTTCAAAATGATTTACATGCTTAAACAAACTTCATTGATATACCTAACATAAGTTTATCTAATTATTATGAAAATAAAGTATTACTAACTATAATGCAATGCATGTTATAATATGCCACAAATTGTGTCTTACTCTAGTAACTAAACAAGTATGGTCCATAACAATCTCTAGCATGTAACTTGTGGGTTCATACAAGTTGTCAATTGCAAGCTACACAACTGGCTAGACTCAATGGGTTGTTATTAGCTGGAAAAAGCAAGCCTCAACTAGCCAAAGTCAAGTATTTATCTTTTTCTAGTAAATAACTATAAATTATAATCTATTATCTAGTGTTTTATATCCACGTGCAAGGAGTGTGCGAGATGTGGGTCGAAGGCTTGGAAAGAAGAAAAGGTGGAGCATTTTCAATCAAAGCCTTCTGGCATCAGTGGATCCCTTGCTTATTGAGAGACTGGCACTTGGTCGCTCATGCCTCGATAGCCCAGCTTGACTAGGATTTTGACACAGGATCAAGGTACCAATCTTGCCATGTGGTGTTCCAACCAATGGTGTAGACCACCCACCGGCACATGTAACATAGATATTTTGTATCCATATGAGAGTAGTTACGAGTCGACATACACAGACTTCCCACTGGCAAATAGATACTTTATTTCAAAAACATCTAACTTTTTTACTATGTTTTAAAACTATATAGCTTATGACTACTAGACATATGATTTTTTTACAAGTTCATAAAACTTTGTAGTTTGTGGCTACTAAAAACATATTCTTTTTTCCTCCTTTTTTCACTAAATTTCAGACACTATATAGATTACGCCCACTAAAAACATACTTCCTTTTCATATTTTCATGAAAGTAACTTCATCATGTTATTGCACGATGTGTCATTTTACTGTGTGATAACCTACTATAGCCAGTGCTAGTAATAAAGTATTCATAGACTGGTTTAAATTGCTCCAAGGACCCCAAAAAAATCAATGGGGCCCCACACTTGCACCCTTAGCCCCCTCACCTTCATTACTACTAATGCCACCAAATCACCATGATGAGCCCATTGAAACAAGAATGCCACAATGACCGACACTCGCACTTCTCTAATGATGAGATGTTGATTCACACCACGAGTAGCTATGGGCACCGGCACATCTGCAAATTTTAGCATGTACAACATTTGCATTAGCTCATTCGATCCCCATAATATTTATGCCTAGAAGGTGTTGAATCACTCCAAGACACCCAAGGATTTGCAAGCAAAAGCATTGGCGGAAGCCACATGCTTAGGGGACATCAAACTTCCGAGCATCATCCAGGTTATAGATCTAGCATCTGATAGTAATCCATTGATAATATTCCTATTTTGGAATGGAAATAATTTGGATACATGGATGACCTATCTCAAACATGATGGGAAGAGAAGCTCTCTAGCAAGACACATAGATGATGCAAAAATTCATGTTAGTGCTTTGCGTGTTCTCATCAGCATGTTTTTATTATTCTAAATGCACCTGTACACATTTCTCATTACATGCACCAAAATTATGTCCTACATAATGGTTTTCATGGGCAAAAAATTATGCTACATTTCTCTCAGTCATCCAAATAAGTGTATATAGGCATTTGTGATAGATTTGTGATTGCGAATGATGACACCGATGAGAACCAACAAGAATTATCAGACATTGAATCCTATGACTCTTACTAATTTCCATCAAATATTTCACCATGTAGCTCTAGATTGCCCTTGCACTAATCCCCCACCTTTTTGCATGCATAAGATGTGTACGAAAAGTCCCACCACATTCATTTGTATATCATCGACTTATACTCCTCTTACACAATCTTTGATAGCAGAGCTATGACGACCCAAGGAAAGCACACAGATCCAATCCATCATCCACCAACAAAGTTTTGCAGTGTTTTTAATATTGCAGCAAGCTATGGTTTGCAACTCAGTCCCAACCAAGGACTTAGACCAACAAATGTCTGATAGATTCTTGTACAATTTGAGACATGAGGGCTCATAGCATGATTAATTTTGTATATCATTGAGTCCTCAGCCCATGATGAGCACTTAAATATTGTTTGTATAATTTGAAATTAAGTACTTTGTGCAAATAAGTGTTGTCTTGCTATGATTTAATGCAAAAAGTGTTATGTTGGTAAGTGTGATGTTGCTACGATTGAGTCCGATAAGTGTTATGTTGCTATGATTCAATGTGGTTTAATGCAAATATCATGATTTCAAACACTTTCTCACGTTCTTGATGCAATATTTGTCAATTTTTAGGGTTAATTTTAGGGTTGATATGAGCACGTAGGGAGAGAATGTACCCACACAAGAACATCTTGAGGTTTCTATGGACACACTTCCCGAGGAGCCTACAGATACACATACTAAGGATATTCCAAGCCCACAATTTGGTTTAGGGTCTCAAGAGACCAATTTGGCTAAGCGCTCAATCACACCAAGGCTCAAGTAGTTTTGAATGAGAATGAGAGATGCTTGGAAGGGAGGGATTAGGTGTGTTTGCCACAGGTCCAATGGATGATGATACCATGCAAGGTGAGCCACTATCTCTTTGACAAGTGGCAAGGTCTTGTCCAAGTGAGTCCATAAGAAATGTCCTATTTCTTCAAAGTGGACATGCTAGAAATAATAACTCATAGCCCAATTTATCTGATCTATGACACGAGGCTCGAGCGTACATTTTTCTCTGATGATTCATAGAAGTTGAAGGGAACATGCTAAACAATCAACAAATTCCCATGCAGTTTATCCAGCAAATGTATGTCCACGATGTCTTGCATTGACGCATAGATTGGACCCATAGACACCACTTCTTGAGCACTGGAAAGTCACGTATTGCTGAGCGCAAGTAAGCAAGGACTGAGAACAGAGAGCAGGCATCTTAGAGGCCTCACATATTGACTCCATAGGCACACAATGAACTTATTAACCTAGCAATGTTCGCCATACCTCTCCTTCAATAGGGTGTTACCACTGAGGACTTGCAAGCTAAGATTGCAAGACAAGCCAAAGATATTGAGGACCTATGAGCTCATTTCCACATGCTAGAGGCCCAAATCTAGCTATAAAGAACCAATTTGGGGACTTAAACATGGAATTTGATATTGATACTTTTGATATTGTGGAGTGGACCAATATGGACAGCCACGGTGTAGGACCTAGCACTCATGGTACTTTAGATGTGGGGCCTAGCACATTTGTCCCTTGAGATATTGTATACACAAACCTCTTATATGAGACATTCTATTGTGAAAATGTGTATTTGGAATGCAATTTTGTAAAGATGATCTTGAAATGTATTGACTCTTTTTTACAAGTTCCTTATGTGATGCATAATTCAATCTATTTCAATTTTTTTATTTTTGTGTGTTCAAAGTAGCATCCATTATTTATTAAAACCATCAAGAAAATAAACTTGATACATGTCTCAAGATGTTACAATCCTTAACTCTAAAAGAAAATAAATATTCTCTCAAATAGGTTTTAACCTTCTAATTCTTTGTGCTTCTTTTTCCTATCTTGCTTGCATTTGCTTAGTCTTTTTCCTTGCTTGTGTCCTCCTAAATCTCTTCTTCTTGCTTCATAGACCCTTGCATTTCCTGGGGTGTGCGTCCTTCTTTTCTGATCATCATTTGCCCAAGGGAGCATGCCAACACTAATAGGGGGCACCATAATATCACAGTATTGTAGGGATAGTTGTTCCAAATATGCTATTAAATTGTGTTTGGTGGGGGTCATTGGAAAGAAAGATGTACCTATGAAAATGCATGACAATGTCACAAAATTTGGGAATTTTTCATTTCAATGTTAAACACAATATAAATACTTGGGGAATGGGGATTATAAGAACACATTAAAACAATGGACACACGGTGCATAAATGCACAAAACTCCAACACACAATTTTTTTCCAAGATGAGATGTTAAGAACAAATTCTAGAAGGTGATATGGGCATTAGGCATTCTAAGAATACATCAAAGCATACATGTACCAGAATTAAACAAGCATAATTCCCCACAAAATTGTGCAAGTCAAGACGATGAGACAAAATGGATATGAGAATATGTGATCTTTCATCACTTAGCATATTCTTCTATCTGTCCCTTGACATTTGTGCACAACACCCTATATCGCAATCAACATTGGTACGATATCATCAATCTCTTTGAATCTACTATTATCACTGAGTAGATCAAGCTCGTCTTCTTCTTCACTAAAAGTACCCTCAGCAACAAATTCTATAGTCAAGTACCCTCAACATTGGTACGATATCATCAATCTCTTTGAATCTACTATTATCACTGAGTAGATCAAGCTCGTCTTCTTCTTCACTAAAAGTACCCTCAGCAACAAATTCTATAGTCAAGTGTTGTTCAGTATTCTCATTGCATTGGACTCACTTGCTACCCTTGCCACTGCAACATAAACCCTTTCAACTATCGTAGATATCCAAAGCAATAAACCAAATCCACAACTCTTAATGGATTTAACCGATTTCTTCTCTCCAAATGAATACAATCATATACACTCTAATTTCACTCACATGCACTTGATGATGTAATAATAGAGAGCACACATGTTGCAACATGCTACAATTCTAGTGTCTCTCCACCATATTCCTTAGGTGCAACCATCATCTTAATAGCATCAAGATTCCAAGTGCCACAAAAAGAAACGTCACGGTTTGTATACTTTACTTGTTGTTGGTAGGCCAATTTGCCTTGCTCACTTGGAAGCAAGTTTTGACAAACTCTCGAAGGTTACTTATGACTTTCAGATTCTATGATTGAATATGCATTTGGTATTGTGGATGTACTACAATGTAGCTCCATGCGAAGGGGTGTGCATTTTCTTCCATCTCTTATCAGCCAAAAGCAAGAGCTATTTCTTTTCCTTATCTACAAAGCACACAGATTATTTAACTTGCTATATTGCTTCGGACATATTCCAATACACTTTACCCATAACAAAGGCATCTACGTCAATCATCCTCAATATAAGCACAAGTGGCTCTACACCTTATTTGATGTTTTTCTACATTTCTCCAAAATGCAGTTGTATACTTGTACTTCTTCTCAAGCCAGTTCATCCATCATCTATCAGCAACAGTCTCGATTAAAGCTTCACATATTCCAAACAATCTAGCAAGCACAAGAAAAGATGTGGCAAATCTAGTTTGACAAAATTGCCATAGTGGTTCACTAAGTGCTCTTTGAATACTGCATCCAAGTATTGATGGCTCTTTATAAAACTAACAATCACATTAGCATCTTGTAGAATTGGTTGGACAAATGGCAATTGTCCAATATCTTTAAAAAATAAGTTTCCATGTAATTATGGGACACTTTGCCGCCATCACCATCTCACCCACAGTATTATAGTTTGATGTATTGTCTATACTTATGCAGTCACATTCTCGTTGCCACCAATTCTGTGAAATTTATCTCTTTCATATATTTACAAAATATATGCTATGAATATTGTTCCCTTGGGAGTAATATACATTACATTTATCAGTGGTCTGGCATGCTTATTAGTCCATCAAGAGTGCACCCATATGTAGGAAAAAAATCCAATATGTTTTTCTTTAGACAATCTATTGCCACAATCTTTTTAACTCTGTCAAGGTGATCCTTTCTCATTTTGTTATAATCTAGCATAACAAATCCTGGTGGAGCACATGACTTCAAGGCCATCCTCCAAGAATGGTCTCCTTTTTTAATCTTTCTTATGTGACTGACAATTATTGCATCAAAACCCACACATGATCCATTTATTTGTGAATCTACATTCTCATTATGTGCTGAGGGACTAAGTTGACATCCTTTGTTTGTAAATCTGTATTCCCATTATGGACTGAGGTATCTCTTACATTTGATGGCTCTTCCAGCTCTTCTCCTTCAATAGTCTCATCGACCTTATCACTAACATTAGCACTTCTAGCATTCCTTATCAGAGTTGGATTAACCACTCTTTTTACTTTTTCTAAATATGATTTGCATAAAGGAATAGCATCAGATGGAGTGCGAACAAGCTTCAACATAATTGCCAATTCCTATGAAATGTTTCTTGATGCGAGTAGCATCATCCGTTAACTTGTGTCAACAATATTTACACTATAAGAAAGAGACTGAGGCATCCACCTTCTACATCTCCACCACATATGACCAAATCTTTCTGCATGAACCATGCTATTGAAGTTGCATGCAAAAACATAAACGACAAAAAAAATATTACTTGCGTATGCAAAATCAATAAATATACGTCCAAACACAGTTTCAAGAATACAAGATTATAGATATATCCATTCAATGACAAGTATAAAAATGTTTATCTTTCATCCATTCATTCACATTCTCTTTCGAATAATATAAAATATTCAATCAAAAGAAAGTACAAGAATGAGTAAATGCAAATCATATTTCATTCATTACCATTCTCCTCAAGGAATATAAAATATTCATTTAGAAGATGTGTAAGAATGATTGAATGTAAATTGCAAATCATTCATTCACATTATATTGAAAGAATATTCAAAATTCATTTAAAAGAAAGTGTAAGAATAAATTACAAATCATTCCTTCACATTATATTGAAAGAATATTCAATATTCAATCAAAATAAAGTGTAAGAACGAGTGAGTGTAAATGAAAATCATTCATTCACATTCTATAGAAAGAATATTCAATATTCAATCAAAAGAAAGTTTAAGAATGAGTGAATGTCAATGCAAATCATTCATTCACATTCTCTGAAGGAATATAAAGTATTATTTCAAAAGAAAGTGTATGAATGAGTAAATGTAAGTGCAAAACATTCATTCACATTCTCCTAAAAGAATATAAAGTATTCTTTCAAAATAAAGTGTAAGAATGAGTGAATGTAAGTGCAAATCATTCATTCACATTCTATTGAAATAATATCAATATTCATTCAAAAGAAAGTGTAAAAATGAGTGAATGTTTATATAAAAATAATATTCAATATTCATTTAAAAGAAACTATAAGAATGAGTGAATGTAAATGAAATCATTCATTCACATTCTTTGAAAGAATATAACGTATTCTTTCAAAAGAAAGTGTAAGAATGAGTGAATGTAAGTGCAAATCATTCATTCACATTCTCTTGAAGGAATTTAAAGTATTCTTTTAAAAGACACTATAAGAATAGGTGAATGTAAATTATAAATCATTCATTCACATTCTATTCATGCATTCACATTCTATTGAAAGAACTTTAAAAATTAATTCGAAAGAAAGTGTAACAAAAGTAAAAATAATCTATTAAAATAATATTGAATAAGAAAGTGCAAGAATGTTCAAAATTTCAATCAAACAAAGAAGTAAGAATTTTAATTCATGTAAGACTTATGAAGTTTCATTTTCAAAGATGAAACTCTAAGCACTCCTGCCAAGTTTTTAAAAAAAAGCAACAAAGAGATCAACAAGACAAAGAAATCCACAATCACAATTTGTCTTAAAGCCAACATATCCATCAAGGCTTGATCGATGATATCCAAATCATATTGTAATGATTAGCAATGAAAATCCATTTCCATGCATCATAATTATATAACAAGAAAAGGGATGCACATGGGATATAAATAAACTATGAATTGAGAAATAAGAAATCATAGATCAACCTTGTAGAGTGTAATATATGCTCAATATATGTACATGTTTTGAACATTGTGAAGCCCTAACTCACTACACTCTACTTTTGCCTCTATGTTTTGTGTTTACAATTTTTTTATATTTTTGTCATCCCAATATTAATAGTGGCCATTTTTGGAAGGCAAATATGTATGGAAAGATGATCTATTTTGGGAAAAGTCTATATGAAAGAGTTGTAGAATTTATAATAGGCTGTAATTTTGATACTTGTAATTTACTAATTCTCTCATTTGGATGGGGAAAGAATGGCCCAAAGGTCAAGAAAAAACACATTGGAGTGCTTTTTTTGCTTGGATTTATGTGCAAGATTCTAAAGTGCATGTTTGAGGCCTAAGTGGCAGATTCTGGTAGAAAGTGATGATGAACAAAGTTGTAAGGAATCGAACTTGATAGTTAAAAGTCATAATATTGAGAATTTCTAGATTCCACACTATATGGGAGATACAGGCCTTCGAATAGGGCTATTTTTTTGAGGTTTTTCCAATGTTAATTATAAAAACAAAAAGAGAGAACTTGCTAAAGTCACAACAATGGCTCTATCTTTGGAAATCTAGGTAGGGCAACAAAAGAAAGAAAACATTTAAGTGCATGCCTGTGGCCATCTTGTCCATGTGCGTGCCAATCACCATCTTTCCCGAGAGGCATTTTTCTTATTTATTTTTTATTTAAAAATCCTAGACATTGCTCCCCTCCCTGATTACCAAACAAATTATTTTAAAAAAGACTAGATGTCGATCTGATGTGCATGTGGGCTAGGTATCATCGCCGAACTTGGCCCATATGCACACCCAAGCATGGGCCCATCTGGCCTTTTTAATTTGATTTTTTTTTTGAGGGACTTTTGGCATCATATAAGTCCAGTGCCAAAAGAAAACTTTAAAAAAGGCCATCTTGGCCATATACTTGATCTAGCATGCATATGGGCCAGATAGCGAGGCCTCTGGCCCATATGTGCACTAGATCGAGAAAGCGGCCAAGATGACCTCTTTTACTTTTTATTTTTTATTTTTTGGGAGGGCCTATGAAGGGTCCTTTAGTAGCGATACATTGATTTATACTTGAAGGGAGGATTAGAGAGGAGGGAATTGACAGGAAGAAGTGGGGATGTAATTAGTGGATTAGGAGATGTGCAACAAAGATCAAACTCAGATCAAACCACTTTTATTTGAATATCCAACATCTAATACATGCTCTCCTATAAGGACTAGCATGATTACACCAAGCCCAATGGTTCCACACAAACTTGCATCCTAGTAACATCTTGGTTGATTTCACTCCAAATCGTGCATGTTATGTGGGAATCATTGATTGGGACATGGCATAAGATAGAGCAGTGAAGACTAGATAGGCCTTTAGAAAAATGAAACAACCATAGGATGAAAGTTCAGAGGGTTGGCATCGACAAAATTTTAATCGTGAGCAAGAGCATGCTAGAAAACATTGCTTGCACTAAAGTTGCATGTTTTTGCAAGAAGTGGGAGATACAGTCCAGAATTACACATTCACCCCCTTGGTTGGATTATTAAGAAAATAGTCTAGCTCTTTTTCGATGCCCATAAATATTGTCCTTTGAAAGGCAAGGGAGGTTATCTTTATATTTAATCTTAAAATGTTAAAGAGAGAGTTTTAACTAATATCCCCAAATATTAGCTATAGTTTGTAAAGCCAAGGCATAAAAACTTAAAAGAGATGAGGAAATATGGGATCCATTCCAAAAGAACTCGGGGGGGTCACTTAGTGTAATATGTCTATATCACGTGCATGCAAGGGTTCTTTTCTAAATCCCTATGTAACCTATTTGTAGTATTTCCTGGTATCCCCTCTGTAAATTTTGGGAAATTTTATAAATCCCCTTCTGTAAGTATATTTATTTTCCTAGAGGAATTTTAAAAGTCCTTATGTGAGTCATACACTACTACTTTTGGAGTCCCTTTAGGTAGGATGAGATATTTAAACTGCAAGATCTCTACATCACCTGCATTATTTGAATCTACACACAAAAAATTGAGGTACCGACTGCAATAATGGGCAATGCATAAGTTTAAGATGGGTTTGTGTCCTGATGATGCCATAAGGCAAGAGAAACAAAGAATAAAGACATATGTGCAAAAATTAAGAGGAACAAATATCAAACAAGACAAATCATGTGTGCCGTACACCAAGAGCAAAGAATTGTGCAAAGCCACTTGAAACACGTAAAGAGCTCAAGAAACAACCTTTATAAAAATACTACATGAAAGATTGGGAGCTTTTATAAATGCTTTATATCTTTCAATTTTTTACAAAACCATATGTATGGTTTTAGCTAAGAGAAGGGATGATAGATTAGCCAATTTTACAAAGCATTCAATGACGATATATAATATTTATTTCTTGCCAAATACAAACATCCACTAAGTCATATCAAACCATGAAGCCATGGTATTAAGACCATAGAGGCTACATTCATACAACATCTTGTTGTACCCGATGCCAAAATAGCATTTTTAAACTTGCTTAATGGCATTCATATAAACAAAAGTACCCAGGCGGTTGCAAATCATCCACTTGTGTGATTCAAGGTCCTGCAAAAAAATAATTTAAAAAATCCATCAAGAGAAATCAAACTAAACTCAGCGCATAGTAATAATCGTAATAAAGCTTTTATCATATTAGAAAGATAACAAAGAAGCCCCTACCAAGTGCGTTTAATGCCCCTTTACAAAGTCATTGAATACATTCCAATCATTCTCATCTAAAGTATACTTATTACTATTACACTCATAGGTGAGGTTTGCCAATGCAATTACGCTCTCAATATTTATCATGTCAAGGTCTGTAAGGTCATATGTGAAGCATCTTGAACCTTTTGCCTTTTGATACCACCCAAGCTGGACTTCTACTCCAAAAGGTCTATCTGAAAGGTTGAACCCTCTTTTATATTCCACATACCCCCCACCAACCTTTCTCCTCATTTTTTGAACTCGTCCAAGGTACCATATAGCTTGTGTTTTCTTTTTTTGCAAAGATCTTGGATTGCATTTCCTTTTGCTTTTCCTTGTTTTGTGTTCTTCATGAAAGAATACGGCACAATCGGAACCTATTCCAAATAGGTTCTCATTTGATGTAGCAAGAGGTATATCTTCCTTAGAGTAGTATACTCCTTGGTGAACCCTTGTGAGTCTATCTTTAGAGAGTGTGGGATTTCCATTAAGTTGGCTTACCAATGTGGACTTGAAGAGAGTTTTACCATCAATGGTAACAACTGGGCTCACTGCTTCTTGTTCATCTAGGAGAGAATCCACCACATGTATGATTTCACTTATGGAGGCATCGTTGTCATTATCATCTATTTCTGACACATGATCTGCTTGACATTGGTCTTCTTCTTCAGAATCAGATTCTTGTGAATATGCATCTGCAAATCCATTTGACCAAGGTTCCATCCACCACTTCATATTCTCACCCTTTGGCTTCATATGCAAACTTTCACACCTTTCTTGAGCACTTTTTAGTCCCTTCTTCAATGCTTCGATGATTTTATCATCAGTTGACACACACTCATAGTCCCCTAGATTAGCTTCTCGCATGTTCTCTTTGAGATTCAATTCTCTCCATACATGTTCTTGCTTCTTATGTGCCCTTGTAAATAGAGGACTATCCTCTTTGCATTCAAAGTGTGCAAGCCTATTCATACTACCTGCACTATGTAGCATATCCATCAAGTCATAAGCGCGTTCTTGTCCCACCATGCTTCCAATCTTACTAAAGAAGATTTCAAGTGCATCTGAACCTGTAAGATGTAAAGGACACCTTAGGCCTGAACAAAATTCTCTAAAGTACTTGATCAGTAGGACCACAAAATGGCATGAGAGTTGCACATCTAAGAAAGCTTCCTTAGTTATGAAGTTTCTATTCAACGTATAGTTGGCATGATGAACAATCCAAGACCTCCAAATTTGAAAGAAAAAAGAGACTTTGCACGCAAGATAGACTCGATCCACAAGATTCAAATGTGGAGATAAGAAGATGTCGATGTAGTCCCCAGCAATTTCAAGATAAGCTTGTGTTCCTAGCATGCTCCTCTCTTTTCTATGAATTCCATTGTTTGCCAATTCTCCCAAGCACCATTGCACTTGTCTACTGCATATTCTTTGAGCTCCAGCCCGATTTTGGCGGTCATCTCGCCTAATGTCTCCCTCCCTTAGCATATGCTTGTCGATAGAAAAAGCATCATACACAATAATGACATGATTTAGCGTGATCCAAACATTGCCAATAGCCAATTGACGCTTAGGCTTGTCAAGAACATTAACTAACTTTTTTCCATTATGTACAAAATCTTGATCATGCAGCCCAAAAACTTGATTTTCTAAAACTTTTGCTGAGAGAGGCCATCCATCCCATTTTATCCCAAATCTACTACCTCTTTTATCTAGATAATTGGAGATCATCAATGTTCTTCATCGACTATCACCATCAGATGTATGTCCAATAATTGGACCAACCGTGGTCTTTAGCTTCTCATTCCATAAGTTTAAAATAGCATCCCATTGCTTGCAGACAAAACTTGCATCAAATCGGCCGCAAGTGCAATGAAGTGCAAGAACCAAGCGTGGGAGTGCATCATGCAATGGATTGGCAAGAAAAACTCTTGCACGTCCACCAATGACACAATTTTGAAATGCATCAATAATCTGATCATATCCTTTTTGTCCTTCTCCCACTTTGATCATGCATGTGGTCATGCACTCATGATCATCTACTTTATATCCATCAAAACCCACAAGCATGTCATCCTTTGGATTCCACCTACAAGCAATAATAAGCACAAGTCTGTAAGATCATATGCAATCCTCTTGCATTCAAAAACAAGATTTAAATTATGAAAATAATTTAGAGAAAAAGGAGGTTACCTTATCCGCTTCTTTATTGCAGTTTCATCTTCCACTATGATGAAGGGAATCCTTGACATGATTCCATGCTTTTCTTTTTCTTTTTCATAAATTTCTTTTTCATAAATTTCAGTGATTGCATCAAAAAGATATCCATGTATACCAGGTACAAACTGACTAGCAAGTCTTTGCCCTCGCTTTGTCGTTGATAAAGAAGGTCCATTGAGGTTGGAACTCAAGAAGTCATGTAACCTTGGACCTCCCCACATCCTTGCAACCTCAAATATTGCCTTTGTGTTCTCACTATATCTTTGTCCAGCACTTGACTTGATTATGTTTGTGGCAACATCTTGTAGAAAGTCCCATAAGGCAACTTTACCACCAAACTTTTCCAATCTATGGGCTTCGATTATGTTGTTGCAAAATTGTTTTACATCCTTTCGATTGAGAGACTCTATGCTAGCTTCTCTTAAAGTGCGGACTCTTACTGAAAGAACGGCAACCTGAGACTTTGCCCACCATAGTTGCTTAGAAAGGTCTCTTACTCGTCTTTTAGCAAAAAGAGTTGCATTTCTAAGCTCACTCTTTGTAAGATAATCTAGCCTTCTTCCACAACCGATACCCCTATCTCCTCTCTTATTCTCAACCTTCTCTTCTCTATACAATCTCATTCTAAAGTCAACAAGTTTAACTATCCCCTTGCAATGGTGGCATGTAAAGTCTTTAAATGGTTGCCCATCTTGTGAAATGCGTATGCAACTTATGTGATGAAAGCATCCATCCACATGAATATCAGTACATCCATTATTTAACGTCGCCTTAACATGACGCTCTATAAACCAATACTTCCCACCACATTGATCATCTAAGAAAGGCTTTACCTTGACATACTTGTTACCTACTTTGACCTGATGGCTCCAAAGGCCCCAACATAGCAAGTCAAAATTTACAAAAGAAGATTCATTTTCTCTATTAAAACTTGAATCAACAGAGAAAGCACTCGTACTTGGGCTTCTAGTTTTTGTTGAAACCAAAAAGTTGCTAAGAGATCTTTGCTTTGGATCATGCTCCTTATCCTTTCGAGGACGCCCTCGCAAGCCAGTGAGTGCTACCTTTGGATTTTCATCTTTTCTCATGAGCGACTTGATATGAGAGTTTGACTTTGTGTGTTCATTGAGAACCGTGTACAAATCTGATCTTGGAGGACATAAACGCAACCATGCATCATCATATTTACATCGCACCTTCACCAAGCTTTTGTCCTTAAAATCATGTATTGTAGCTTCAACAACCTCAAAATCCCAACCTATTGAAATGATAGGAGATGAGTAAGAGACTTAATGTAAGAAGATGGCAAATACTGATTGAGGAATAAAGGAAAAAATAATACCTTCATTTGTGGACATAAAATATTTCATCTTCTCTATTGCATCTTCTATCTCTCTTTTGTCATCCTTTGTCGGTTGATGCACTACTTTGGGCATATCTTCTTTTCGTAGTCCTCGAGTAACCATATACTTGAGCTCATGCTTTTTACTTTCCAATATGTGAAATCTCATGAAGTTCGAGAAGCAATTGTATGCTGCATGCTTGCCTTCTATCAATCCTTTACCATAAAGTTCATTACACTCATGACACCAAATTCGCACATGGGGCACCCCATTGAAGTCCTCAGAATGCAACTCAACAAACTTATCATCCCTTGACACTACCATTTCCTCTAGCTTTGATCTAACTCTATCAGATTCACGTTGCCAACATTCAAGAATAGTTGGGCTTAGTAATCTACTAGAAAGCTTTGAAGACATGTGCACTTGGGCATCAAGATTTATGTCATCAGCTAGTTGAGTGCAATGTCTTTTACATGGATAAGGAGTTTCCTCTATGCGGCATAGACTTCTCTTGATGTGCACTAAGAGTTGATCATTGATTGTCCATCGTTCCTCTTGCCGTTTGGTTATTATATATTCGTCCTCAACAAACTCAAAGGGTTCCAATAGAAGCTCATCACCTTCAATTTGTTCACGAACATGAGAGAATGTGGGATGACCTGTGTCTCTTGTCACCCTAACAATATCTTGAGTATCAAAACTTCAAAGTTGATGGAGTTCATTCCTTTAGAATCTACTCTTCAAGAGATTTCCAATGATATGTACATGAGGGGGCTTTGACAAAAGCTTGAAAGGGTTCACCATGCCTCCATTTTAAGATCGTTGCAAAATGAGACTTGGGATTTTCCCAAATTCCCTAATATGATTCAGGGGAAATAGGAACTCATGAGGTCTAGAGCATGGGGTGCTATTTCCTCTTGTCCTACTCTATTTCTCCCCTATGTCCCCTCTATTTACGGTGGTGCACGTGCACAGCATAACAAAAGTAGCTATTTGCCCTCTTTTCCTCGTCCATCACACAAGACTCTTATAGACCCTTATAAAATGTGTGGAAACCTCCAAATTTATGAAACTCCATCTCCAATGGAAGGTTTTGGAATTTTCAAAAAATGATTGGTGTGAATATGGACTCCATCGACCGAGGACAAGCTCTCAAAAGCCGCCTTTCTATTATAAATCCCATGTTGAAGTTGACTTCGGATCACAAACAAATTTCTCCGCCGGTTTGCATGGATCAAACCGTCCACAAAATATCGTCATGAAATTCGTCTCATGATTTCCTTCGAGGTTTTGCTTGATTGTTAGTCGTGTAGGTGGTGGTCGCCCTGCATCGGAACCTCGGGAATCGGCTGCAGCAAACTGGTGAATGATGGCAACTCGCGGCCGCTTCTCCTTCCTTCTTGTCCTCGCCTGCTGCCTATCCTTCGTCTATATTGGAGCGGTAAGGCCAGCCACTTTCAACTTGTTTCGCACTAGTTTACGCCAAAGCATCGTGTTCATGGTCTCACAGCCTTGCCTGTAGGGTGACTGCGGTTTCAGCAACTCATGTACGAGCATCGGTCTCATTGATGGTACAGGCCTTTTCGCGTCCTGCTACGATGAAGCAAAAACCTTGGTGTATAGCCATCTTGATTTGAACGAGCACATTGTAAACACGTACGGCAATTTGCAATGCGATTCCACGAGTGGAGGTTTCTCTGCAAGCTGTCGCCCAGCTACCTTAGACCTTGACAATTATCACATTCTGTATGCTTATTGTTCCGTTACTTCTACTGTATTGAATCCAGCCCTCGTTGATCTGGATGCCTGTATTGGCAACAGAAACGGGTACATCTCATGGTGCTTTTGAATGGCCAACGAATTGCGGATGAGAAAGAATTGGCTGTCCCTAGACTAGAACAGGAACACAACGCTACGTACATAAAGTGCCCCTCAACAGCTCATCAGTTGCACTATCGTCGTCAGTGAGAATTCTGCAGCTGAAAGGGTCAGAAGTCTGTGGATGAGACCGTGGATTATTTGTAATGGCTCTAGTGCCGACTCTAATTACTTGAATAAGTCCATTATCTAATCCGTCCAGGTCTATATTTTGCTGTTCTCACCTCTCGCTTTCTTTTTATTGCTAGCACAGTTTGTTATTATGTGTATGTTTAGGTTATATCTCGGATTATGTGTGTATATAGATTATGTGTATGTTTAAATTATATGTACACTTTGTTGTTCTCCCCTTTCGCTCTCTTTCGTCTTTCCTCTATTGCTAGTACATTTTGTTCTGCCTCTATTTAGGCTATGTGGTGCATATGATATTCCCTATTTGATTTGTGATTTGGGTATGTTGCTCAAAGTGTGATGAATAAATTGTCCAAGTAGTTTCTTTGATTTGCAAGTAAAAGTTTAAACTTTCCATCGTTTTTTGGACAATTGTTGTTAATTTTGCAAGTATTTTTTGAATGTATGTAATAAGCATGACCCAGTTTTAAGTTGGCTTCTTCAAATGTTGAAAATTATGAATGTTTAGTTTTTCTTGATAAGGTAAGCTGCTGAGTTTGGGGCATCCCCACTACAGTTAGACACGGTGTTCCAAGCCATCACTTATATATACCGTGTGCGAGATTATGGCATGGCGACATAGGCTACCTTGGTTGGCATTAGTATCTTCTATGGCACTAGCAGCTCATGGTGATCAAAGATGTTGGTACACGCACACATGCATATGGTTTGAGAGACTAGGTTTTTATAGGCTTCCACCCTTCCAATACATTATTGATACTCTGTTTGTCCCATTTTGGGGCAACGATTTCAACCCGATTATTCGAGAGGATCTCCTATAGCTACACATTCAGGGCCTGGTTGGCATAGACAGAGCTTCTTGTGAAGCTTAGTTCTATTGGGATTACTGTCAGCACATCTCCGAGGAGGGTTTCATTATCCCACCTGGGTACACCCAGATCCACCTCCCATACTCACTCAGGATTGCCATTGGATAGCTTTGTGTCCCATCGCACCATCTCCATATTAAGAGTAGGGAAGCAAATGAGATCCCTAGAAGAGTTGTATCTGCACTGTATGTGAGCGGCATGAGGTGGAATCATAGGAGCACTTTATCTTCCATTGCCCAGTCTACTATGAGATCCGTAGAAGGTACCACTGGCTTGTCAAAGACAGATTTGATGGCCTCTCTAGATTCCTGTCATACCCAGATCAAAGATGCCTTGTGACTTTTATCCATGAGGCAGTCTTACATAAAGAGCATCTCATGACTAGATCACAGAGACAGGAGAGCAGGGGTTCTTGAATGGCCCATCCCAATGTAGGATCACTGAGTTCTTTCATTTAGAGTATGGCATTCCCCCAGTAACAGATAGCAGAAGGGATGAGACCCCTTGGGGGGCTCACTATGTATAAGCCCTATATATCATGTGTGTTCAAGCCCTATTTATAAAACCGCTTATCTCTGAATGTTTTCATTAATAAAATGCATCCTTTTCCTATTCAATCTATAAATGTTTTTCCAAAATCCTTTTTACAACACCCTTTTGTCTGTGAAAATGTGAACTCACATGATAGTCACATATATTATTGAGTGACCCCCCCAAGGGAGACCCCAAGATTGAGATGTGACACACTTGATAGAGGATAGATGGATAGATCACACTCATTGACATTTCCTCTATCTTCAGACTTGGGATACAGCCAACCGGGGTTATTGTGGCACTCGTCAGGAGTCGGCTAGTTGCTAGGAGGACATGACAGACTACTCGTCCAGATAGCAGACAACGATCTATCATGAGTTTTTTGCCCACACTACCTAGTTCACCACCGGGTGTACCTTGATGTTTCCCTATGCATAGTCTTGTACTATATTGTATTGTATCTCCCATGGGGGATGAGGTTGCCAATGATGGATATATATGCCACAATGAAAGAAGGGTAAGAGTGTCTTCAAATTGAATTTAGACACATAGGAGCACATCTTGGGGTGTCTTGGAGCGATGGACTAGGATGACTAAGGTACTACTAAGAAAATGTAGTCTCATTGCAACGAAACAATGTTCCACTTATCCTGGAAAATGGTAAATATATTTGAGACTACGCTTCTTTTAGTAAATCCCAAACAAACCACCATACTCATTTTTGTAAATCTCAAATGATAAATCCCATGCTTGTTTTTAGTATATCCCAAAAAACCACCACGCTGGTTTTATTAAATTATTTTTGTAAATCCCAAATGATAAATCCCATGCTTGTTTTTAGTATATCCCAAACAACCTCGGGGGGGTCACTATGTATAAACCCTCTATATCACGTGCGTTCAAGGCCTATATTTAAAATCCCTTATCTGTAAATTTTTTCATTAATAAAATGTATCCCTTTTCTATACAAATCTGTAAATTTTTTCCAAAACTATTTTAAATAGTCCCTTATGTATATTTATTTCTGTAAATTTTAGGAATAAAAAATATCCTTCTTTTGAACTCACGTGATAGGGTTACATATGATGAGTGACCCCCCCGAGCAAACAACTACCGCACTAGTTTTATTAAATTATTTTTGTAAATCCCAAACGATAAATCCCATGCTTGTTTTTAGTATTAGCAAACCACCGCACTGGTGGGTGTTGATATCAACACCTATTTCATTAGTTTTGAACTCGTGCACTGTCCAAATTCATTTTGTGAGATAATTTTGGATAAAACATTTAAAAAAAAGAGGCTCTTATAAAACAAAACATTGAGTCAAAAAGGAAGATTTTAAAAAATCAAATTAGAAAAAATGACTATAGATGTTATTAAAACTAGAGTACATTAAAAATAGAGGACATCACATTGTTAAAAGAGACAAAAAGTAATATTTTAAAAAATCAAATTAGAAAAAATGGCATGACATGTTATTAAAACTAGAGTACATTTCAAAAAGAGCACATCACATTTGTACGAGAAGTAGATCATATAACTCAAAGCCATATGGTGTCAAAAAACACCTTAATATAGTCTCTCTTATCTTCTTAATCACCCAAAGTCTAGAAGATCTCATCATTGGTCTCTCTTATCTTCTCAACAACCCAATCTTTCACTACCTCCACAGCTGTATCCTCAACATAATTACATGCAAAGAAGAAATTTAAGCAATCACAAATTGTTTCTTTATAATTTCTCTGTGAGGCTCTTATCGTTCTCTCAGCATCCGCATCAAATCGCCCATAAAGAGAGCTACGATAACAAAGGTTACTTAAGAAGTCTAAGAGATCTTGTCATGCTTTTATCATACGTCTTAAAAGTCTTTCACTCTCTGCTATCTTGAGAGTCTCGGCCTCCCTCTCTGTGTGCCTTTCTGCATCAAATTCCTCTCTCTCCATGTGTGTCAAAGGAGAACCTTGTCAAATTCTGGCCTCTCTCTATGCTCCTTGGTCAGAAATCCATTCTTTGAGACTGTTAATTCCGAACTCCATGTCTTCGACAATGCCAAGGACATCCATGGGTAGGGAGATGATAAAGAAAGGGAGATGGACTACGATGGAAGAAAGAAGAGAGTGTTTGTGGAAGGACTAGGATGGAAGAATACAAGTTAATGAGAAGCACTAGGATGGATGAAAGAAGAGAGTGTTTGTGGAAGAACTAGGATAGAAGAATACAAGTTATCAGGATGGATGAAAGAAGAGAGTGTTTGTGGAAGGACTAGGATAGAAGAATACAAGTTACTGAGAAGGACTAGGATGTAAGAAATAAGAGAGTGTTTGTGGAAGGACTAGGATGGAAGAATACAAGTGCACTAAGGCACGATGTGTTCACTATGATAAGGATAAGGGTTGGAATAAAGTGAGAGTCACGATGTGTTCACTATGATAAGGATAAGGGTTGGAATAAAGTGAGAGAAGCATTGGTAATGCTCTACTTTAAGTGAGTGGAGATTATCCAACTGAATAAAATTTTGCGGAGCATTGGGAATGCTGTACTTTAAGTGAGTGGAGCATTGGGAATTGATACTTGCGAGTGAAATATATTACAAGTGAGAGAGAGAGAGAGCGATAAGACGAATACAAGTTAATTAGAAGGACTAGGATGTAAGAAATAAGAGAGTGTCTTGAAGGGATAGAAAGTGAGGAAGATGTAAAGTGAAAGAGGAATACAAGTTAATCAGAAGGACTAGGATGTAAGAAATAAGAGAGAAGACCGTATTAGATAATTCGCGAAAAACCCAATTCCCAGAATGGCAGTTTTGGAAGAAATTGTACCTCCCCTCAATGAAAAAACAGGAGAAATATCTGAAAATAGACTAGATAG
This sequence comes from Dipteris shenzhenensis, assembly GCF_047967505.1. NCBI lineage: Eukaryota > Viridiplantae > Streptophyta > Polypodiopsida > Gleicheniales > Dipteridaceae > Dipteris > Dipteris shenzhenensis. Next base: position 8,687,748 of record NC_141617.1, on the reverse strand, counting down.
CCATTCATGAACTGTGAAATATCAACTACATTATCAAATAATAAATAGAATATCAGTGTCTAAACTACGTTATCTTCAAAAAAATAATAAACTTTGAAACCCATTTGAGTTAGATTCATCTCGTGAGCCATAGATGTTCAAAAACACCTTCATAATAGCGAGTCTCTGGAATTTCCATTGATATTGAGACTCGCTTTTGTTGTGAGCATTCTCATTTGAAAATCTCCAAAACACCGTTTAAAAAATGTAGAGTGTAATTAATAACCATGAGTATTGCAATGAAAATGCACAGGCTCTTTAACTTAGTAAGATATGTAGTTGATGGAAAATCAAGATATGTAGTTGAGGAGAATGAATGCAAGATATGTAGTTGATGGAAAATCAATGGGCAATGACAAGCATTTCATGTAATTTAGGTGGCAATGACAATCATTTATTGTGCACTTTCAATGTTTGGACTGACTAGCATTATTGTAAAATGATAACTTTACATGTCATGTTGATTACTCATTGCAAAGTAAAAAAGTACACTTTAGGATGAAAACATAACAACTTGTTGATACCCCATTGAAATCCCTGAAATAAATCATGATTCCAAAGAAACTCTCAACCACTAGCGGAGAATGGCAATAGGATAATGGCAAAAGTGCCAATGCACATGTGAGTTTAGGATTCCTTGTGCATGTTTTCAGGTCATGGTATGAGATTGGCACCACTACCATTCTCCACTGGTGGCATTCTCCACAGAGATTGGCACAATTCCATATGAACTCTGCACATGGGAGTTTAGGCTTCTCAATGACATTTCTTAGGGCCTAATAAGAGATTGGCACCACTGCCATTCTTCACTTGTACAAATGTTTACCCTACTATTCTAGGAGGGGTATTCCAGTGATCATAGGAGAGTGGTGTCCGATTCCAATCCACATGTGAGTTTGATGATCTCAGAGATTGACACAATTCCATATGATCTCTACACAGCGGAGACAGTGATCACTACATAAAAGAATGCACATGTGAGTTTAGGATTCCTTGTGCACCACTGCCATTCTCCATTGGTGGCATTCTATAATGGCAAAACTGCCAATCCACATGTGAGTTTATGATTCCTTGTGCATGTTTTCAGGTCATGGTATGAGATTGGCACCACTACCATTCTCCACTGTTGGCATTCTCCACAGAGATTAACACAATTCCATATGATCTCTACACATTTACTAGGTTCATACCAGCTGCTCATCTCATCAAAAACAACATCTCTTCTCACTGTAAACTTATGACTAGAAGGGTTATAGCATCTATACCCTTTATGCTGTAACCAATAAAGATGCACTTCTTAGGTTTAGGATCCAACTTGGATCTCAACTCATCTGGCACATGAACATAGGCAATGCAACCAAAAACTTTCAAATGAGAAATATCTGGTTTCCTACCAATATACCTCTCCTTTGGCGTCATGCCATGTATTGCTGCAGTGGGAGTCCTGTTCATTATGTAGACTGCTGTAGCAACTGCTTCAGCCCAATAATAATCTGACAGGTCTTTTTTGTTGAGCATGGCACGAGATACCTCTCCAATATGCATGTTTTTCCTTTCTGCAAGTCCATTTTGCTATGGGGTATGACTGCATGAATATTGCTGCTTTATACCATGCTCATGCACGAACCTTGCAAACTCTTTTGAGAGGTACTCTCCCCCTCCATCTGACCTTAGGCATTTTATTTATAGGCCTGTTTCTTTTTCAACCATAGCTTTAGAAGCTTTGAAATGCCCAAACACTTCACTTTTCTTTTTCATAAAATACACCCAAACTTTTTTGTTGTAGTCATCAATAAAAGAGAAAAAATAATGATAGCCTCCAATAGATGCAGCTTTCGTAGTCCACACATCAGAGTGGATTAGTTCCAATGGCCTCTTACTCTCTTGAACATGTCTAGGAAATGGTTTCCTTGCCTGTTTTCAAAATTGACATGTTTCACATACCTTATGCATTTCTGCAACCTTGAACTTAGGCAATCTTGCAATAATTTTTGGGCCTGCATTAATTTAAGTCACTGTACATTAACATGACCAATGTGTTTATGCCAGATATCAATATCTGCAACTACACCGGTCCCATTTGCCAACATTGATGCACTCAATTCAAGCATGTCCGCATCGAACATAAACATCCTGCCCTTCTTCTTCCCTTTCGCTATCAAGCGACCTTTATTTTTCATATCCTCAACAAAGCATCCATGATGATTAAATCTGACTTGCAAGCCCTGCTTAACCATTTGACCAATAGAAACCAGGTTCTTGATGATATTCGGGACATGAAATACATCAGACATGTGTTTCTTTTTCCCATCTTGAATAGACAAAGGAATTTTACCAATCTACAGAATAGGATGTGCAGTATCATCACCAGTGACCTCCACAAATCCTAGTCTTTCCATTTTCCTTGCATCCTGCATCCATTCTGCATGATCTGTCATGTGGTTTGATGCACCTGAGTCAACATACCATGTAAGAGAATAATACAACATCTGTTCTCAACAGATAAGAGGATCTCGTATGCAAGAGAGAAAAGTTGATAGTATGGAGAATCAAAAAATTTGATTACTATAAAACTCATACAATAGATGGCGCTGCCTCCCAGCCGTGCGCTCCTGTGTGAGAAGCTTCAATGGCATGCTGGAAACAGTAGAGGACGGAGGCTAGATGCTAAGGAATCAGGGTTGCTGTAGCCAGTGATAAATATGGGCTTCACGGGCTTGCTCTTATATAGCCACCAGTTGTAGTCGGTTAGACCCAATTGGGAGATGGACCCAGTCCGCCCAAAACGGTCGACTGGAGATCAGTCTCAAAATAGGCCACCGACCACACGTTAGAACCGTGGCACACAATAGAGTAACTTTGGCTATTGGTCAAATTAACAATATTGTCTAGATGGCTATCAAAATCAAACAAAAGACCAAAAAAGATAAGATTGAGAAGTAGAAACATCTTTATCTCAAGCATTTCACTAAAGATATCACCAGAGAATGAGAGATACGCGAGCCTAAGGCAAAAATTACTTGACTTGGTGCTTAGAATTTGGTTTTTGGACTGACCCAGAAATTGAACTTGGGTAGGTATTGAAGTCAAACCATGCACATTGTTCATAAGAAAGAATGTTACTAATGAGCAAGGATTACATATTTAAGTAGTCACATTAATTTTTTGGTGATTTACATTTTCAGATACCTTTTTTAGAAAATGATGCACACGAACATGGTGAAAACCTTTCGGTAAATGATTACCTGGAAATGAGTGGACCACCATTGATAATGGCCCTACTACTTCTGGTAAGAGGGAGCATTACCACTAGTTTGTAATATGCTAATTATGTACAAAGGCATTTTCATCCATGCATCATTCAAAGAAACACAAGAAGATTGAAATGCTGTCCTTTGCATTTATGAATCGTCATCTGGCACAATAGGTATAGGGGATATGGACTACAATCTTGCAAAAAAATCTAGTCTATCAGTTATTGTTTTTCTAGTTACCAAAATGAAGATTTTATTCTCATGCTATTTGCGAATGAGTAAGACGTTCATGTCATGCACTAAGGAAAACATGAAAACATCAATAAAATCCGAGAGATGACCAATTTCATGCTATCAATTAAAGACATTTTCTATAGTATAAAACTATGTTTGCTTGGATCCCCATGGAGTGCCACCCAAGATATGTCAACATCGTATCACATTGATGTTTTGGTGCCAAGATAGTCCATCATAAGAGGTACTAGATAAATAAAAATTATTCCAACAAGGTCAATACTAAGCTTGGTTATTTGATCAAGGCAAGCTTCATGTCTACAATTAATCAGATTGATTGGCTATTTCCAATTGTGATGGTGTCCAAGAAAAATGGGAAGCTCTAATTATGCTTGGATTACCAAAAATTAAATGCTTAAATTGTACTAGATTGATTTTTTATTCCTTTTAGTGCAGACCGCATTCTATAGTAGGTAGCAAATCATGAGATGTACTCGTTCATGGATGGGTACAATGGTTACAATCAAAATTTCATTGGTACCTGAGGAGTAGTTAAAGATCTTTTTTATTACCAAGTGGGGTTCATATGCAAACAAGTTTAAGCCTATTAGGTTGGGAAACACACCATCTAACTTGCAATGATTTATGGTCTCGACCTAACCAAGCACAACAAGACAAAGCACCCATAGATGTGCACACAGACACGTTTATTGAACTCAAAAAAAAACTTACGGGTGTGTCTATTTGTGCATCTATTTCTGCGTCTGGAGACCTGCATCTAACAACGCGTCTATATAGTAGACATACACGCGTATAGACGCGCATTTAGATGCTTAAATAGACGCTCCGCTGAATGCCTTTATAAACGCACAAATAGACGCTTCTCGAATAGACAGACGCGTTTATAGATGCACTGATAGACGTGCTTTATAATATTTTTTTAAAACTTATAGAATGTTGTGTATGTTGTGTGCTATATAGTTACAAGAATCCCATTTCCACATTGTGTAATTCAATTCTTACAGCCAACCACATTTTAATTACAATTCCAAATAAAACATTACAACTTCAAAATGCAATAAAATTGAAAGCTCAAAAAGTGCTTGTATGTACATATAGCATGAAGCTAAGCCACGTCATGTGGCTTCAAGTATAAAAAATAAGGAAGCTAAGCCACGTCATGTGGCTTCAAGTACAAAAAATAAGAGGAGTGTATATACAAGAGGCACAAAGCCAAGCCAGTGGCTTTAAGTACAAAAAAGAGTATCTAGCACTACTTCTACGACTAATCCTCGCTGCCTTCCATGCTCCCTTCTGCGCTCCCTTATGTGCCTCCTTCCTCGTCTTCTTCCTTGTCGTCTTGTGCACGGGCCTGTAAACAAGGGACAACATATATCAATCTATGAAAAATCAAATCTTTACTTATAATATTGACATTATTTAATTACTTTCAAATAACTCGGGGGCCGCTTTAGTAGCCCGGATATACTGCTCCTCAATAATCAACCCGTCATCATAGAAGTGCCTCCATGTATCTCCTCTGCGATGGTGGTGGTGGTAGGCTATCTCTATAGGAGTAGGGTATCTGCCCACGATCTCAAGCTGCAAGACGACACAATTTGTGGAGGGATTAGTACAAAAACAATCTCCTAATAAACTACATAAGCAATATAATTTGAGATCGATACTTACAAAGTGGGCCTCCCATGATTCAACACCCTGCTCCAAAATGCACGCTTCCATATTGCTCCATCTGGATCCTTCGTGCCTCCACATGTTGTAGACTGGGGTCCTCCCTCGCTGACTTCATTGCTTTCTTCCACTCATGCTTATGAGTGGTGTGGGGCAAGCCCCTTGGTGGTTGACCTCCCTCGAGCTTGGCAAACTCCACTAGTGCCTGCCTCTTAAGTGAAGATATTTTATTGCCAAGTATCGTAACAATCTTTGACTTGGCCCATTTATCTGTGAACTGGCGATTGGGGGGGTTAGGATACCTAGAGCAAACAACAGTGAGGTCTCATCAGCCAACCTCTTTGGCTGGTCTTTGAAGTGGATAAAGCAATCTCTGTAATTGTTAGCAATTATAGAGTGCATGAAGGCCATGATGTCCTTCCCCCGCGCATCCATCAAGATGCCTCTTATCTGAGTGATGTCATAGAATATCGTACCATCACCCGAAGGCACGTCTAAATCATCTGAATCATCATCGTCCCCACTGCCACTCCTCCCAAAGCACTGTGCCATGCATCCCCCACTGCTCTCCCCACTACTATGCCTACTACCGTGTCGTGTCGAGCTAGTACGCTAGCCACTCGTAGCTAGAGACTGCACGGGATTACGCTGACCACTCATAGCTGGAGAACCGAGTCTCAATTGCACACGAGTACGCCGATGGCTCTACGAGATAGAAGGACCTTCTGACGGCATGGGGGAAGGGGCATAAGATAGCATGGCAGAAGGGGCATAAGACGGCATGGGGGAAGGGGCATAAGATGGCATGGGAGATGGGCCTGCACTGTGTAGCCGGCTAGGCTGTGCTGACTCCACTGGGGTGATCTCAGCTGGTGTGGGGTGGTTTGGAGTCTATAGTGCCGACTCTTGGGGGGTGTTTAGAGTACCCATCATATACCCGTATAACTCCGTAGGACTAGGAGGGTGCCCTAAAAGATTATATAAGTCCCTAAAAATAGAATCCCAGGGATCAGGTGAGCCCGAAGCGCTTCCTGGCCACATGATGAACTGGAAAAAATAAAAAAAGACGATTAGTGATGAGCTGAGAAGAGAGGGGAAAGGAAGAGAGGATTACTGTCGGAGCACATCTATAGACGCGTCTGATTAGCGCGTCTATTTTTGCGTATAACAACGCATCTATAGATGCGACTGCCTATGTCTGCAAACAGGCTAGACGTGCATCTAGACGTGCCTATAAATGCACTTTTAGATGCGCTCTGAGACATGCCTATAGACGCGCTCTGACAAACGGACTTTTCCAAAAGGTAGAAAAGGACATGCGCCCGACACACAAACGTAACACTGATACCCAAATCATGCATTTTTTGGATACGAGAAAGTACAAATCCAAAGAGAGTAAACTTCCAAAAAAGATCAATTGCAAAAAGACTTACCTTGGATAGAGGTATGGAAGGTTCTTCTCCTTTTTCAAAGTTGCTTCTCTTCCTTGTTCGCCCTCCTCTCCTTTAATCTTGGAAGTAAGTGTGGGTGCCTTTCTCTTAAGCGTCGGAACTGTGGATCTGCTAATAATAAAGCAAGCAAGCCGCGTGAAGTATAAGTAATGTGAAGAAAAGCAAAGCGAGCGTGCTAAAAGCAAGTTTAAAAGCCGCGTCTATAGACGTGTCTAAGAGCGCGTCTAATAGCGCATCTAATTACATAGATTAGACACGGTTTTAGATGCGCTTGTAGATGCACACAGACACATAGAACAGACAGACGTGGTTTTAGATGCGCCTCTAGACGCACCACAAAGTTTAAAATTAAATATTTGAAGAAATGCAAAATTTTTTGGGTTGTTTGTTTGTAGCATATTGAAGACACATGGCCAAGATTCAAGGAAGAACCTAGGAGCTTGAGACTTGGATTGGGTATGGACGGTGTGAACCCATTTGGTCTCAAAAGCACCTCTTACAATGTATGGCTAGTGATATTGGTGAATTATAATCTTCCACCCTCTATGGCTATTAAGAAAGGACATGTTATGCTGTCCCTTCTAATTCCAGGGAAACATAAAGTCAAAAATCTTGATGTTTATTTGGAGCCTTTGATTGATGAGCTAGAGATACTTTGGAGAGGTATCGAGGTGCATGATGTGAGCAGGCCTCCCTCATCACGAGACTTCAACTGCAAAGCAGTCTTGATGTGGACGATGCATGACTTCCCAGGCTATGGCGAGTGTTCAGGTAAGCATTGCACTTCTAATTATGAATAGGCAAAGGATGTGGCACCCTAAACCCACCTTCAACTCTTAATTGCATCTATTGTTCAGGTCTCACTACATTGGGTTACCATGCATGTCCAGTTTGTGGTCCTTCGCTAGTTGCCTCATGGGCAGACGCATTGAATAAGGTCATCTATGAGAATCACCATCGATTTCTCCCACGTGATCTTCCCAGATATGTTGCCCCTTGGAATGAAGTCCTCCCACAATCACTCACCGCGGGAGATTGGATGAGAATTTGGGACAGTTCCATGACTCCTCCACCACTTGGCATGAGCCAATAAGGGTTTGTAACTATTGTGTGCTATATTGGCTAGAAATAAATATTGGCTGCTAACACCAAATTTTGTTTAGATACTCCATCTTTTATCGTTTACGATATTGGTCCCACCTCAAGATCAATCACCTACTTGATCCCATGCATATCTTCAAGAATGTGGCATCTACCATTTGGGAGCATTTGAATGGGACACAAGATTCCACAGGCATAAGGGAGGATCTACGTACCACAGGGAGGATGCATGAAGCTTGGCCACAAGAGAGACCAAATGGGCGTGTTTTTGCATTAGGAAAAAAGGGAGCTCATTTTGGGGCCCTGTAAGAAATTCACTATTTTCTCTTTTCTCTCTCTACAAAAGCAAGAAAATATGGATACTTGCGTGAGAAATGTCAGTGTGAAAAGGAATAAATATATTCTTTTACATGCTTTACATTCAATGTTCATATAAGAGCAACACTTTTTTGTGCAAAATTTGGTGATTCTGACACTGCAGACGCGTCCGGAACGGCCCAAAACCCCAAAAACGGCACTACAAACGCTGGAATCGGACATCCGGAGGCCCGGAAACGGCCAAAAAAGGCCAAAAAGTGGGATTTGCAGCAAAATGCGATCTGGCACCTTTTGAAATTTCAAAAGTGCCATATCGCATTTTGTTGCAAATCGCGTTTTTCGACCTTTTTTGGCTGTTTTCGGGCCTCCGAATGTCCGATTCCAGTGTTTCCAGTGCCGTTCTAGGGGTTTTGGGCCATTTCGGACACGTCTGCGGTGTCAGAATCATCAAATTCTTCACAGAAAATAAATTTTGTAAAGATTCAAATCAGATCACCTCATTAATGTGACATGCTTCTACGAACATATAGTACTATTTCTTTTTCTTATTTTCATCTTCTTTTGTTGAATTTTCAATGTTACGTTGGCCCACTCCTAATTGGTTGAGAGCCTATTTTCTCTCTCTTCTAAAAGGCCCCAAAATGAGCTCCCTTTTTTCCTAATGTACCTCGTACACTGTGGATGTTATCAAAGCTAGAGATGGTGATAGTGAAGCACGCTATTACTACAATTCGTACTCCCACTGGATGCATGAGGTGTTTGAAGGGAGTCTTTACAAAGAGCAAGAAAAGAGGTGTAGAGCAATTATATGGCTTGAAATCTCATGATTGGCACAAGATGCTCCAAGTAAGTATTTTATGTGCATTATATCTTTTTCCTTTCAAATTTGTGAGTGAATAATTATAAGCAACTAATCAACCACCTCCTTGTGGGTTCAATTTGTACTACCTACTAGCATTTCACTTAGTGCATCGAAGGACATGAAAGATTGTATTTACAAGATGGGCGAGCTTGTGAGGTACTTTACATGATACAAAATATGATGCGTATCAATGCTCCATGCAAGTTTGAATGCATATTGCTAATATGCTGTACTTTTTCATTTCTAGGTATGTGAGCTCAAAGGAAATAGATCCCACCACGCTTGAGAATGCTCGAGTTATGTCAGTGGAGGTGGTTTGTTTAGTGGTGGAGACATTTCCACATTCTATTCTCACAAGCCAACAACATCTTATAGTGCATTTGGTGGATGAGATTGCTATATGCGGTACTATACATGCACGATGGTTGTTCTTCCTCGAGCGCTTCATGAAGACCTTGAAGGGTTGCACCTATTCCGATTAATTAATTAGCTCGCTCGAAATCACCTTTTCCATTATCAAATTAACCTAAGGAAATTTGAAAATATTAAATCGTGTTAATTTACTACTTCCCTCCGCGTTGCCTCTTGCTTCTTGCCACCCTTTGCTCTTGCCTTTCCTTCTCTCCCCTCCTCTGCTCCTTCGCCCTCTCTGCCTCCTCCCTCGCCTCTCCCTCAGCTCCCCTTCGGCCTCTACTCTCTCACTACACTGTGTTAGAGGACTTTGAAACATTGATATTATCGCCAGAATGGGAATTAGACCCTCCACCTTCTCTCAATGTGGATAGCATGGAAGGGCAACAATCTGAATAGACTCCAGGGAATGACAATGTGGAATCTCTTTGACTTTACTTTTACATGCATGGTTTAAGTAATTACTAATTAGATACTTCTTTATTAGAGGGTTGATTCCTTTTAAAAGGTAGTTAAAACTATTAGTTTTCTATTATGTACTTCTTTCATCAAAATTTTTGTATTCCTTAATTTCTCTTATTGAGTACTAAATATTATAAATTAATAATTTTGATTTATGGTGTATCCAAACTATGGATCATTTTTTTTAAAGTTTTGCATGTCTTATATTATTTGAATAATAGGTGATTTTAAATTTTAAATTTTAATAAATTCTTTATTGAACTATTTCAAATTATAGTGTATAGGGATGGTCTTAAAACTCAACCACCTAGTTGGAAGGGATTTCCCTTCTTCTCTTGAAGGACAATTTGTCTTTATATATAATCTTAAAATGTCAAAGAGAGAGTTTTAACTAATATCCCCAAATATTAGCTATAGTTTGTAAAGCCAAAGCATAAAAACTTAAAAGAGATGAGGGGATACGGGATCCATTCCAAAAGAATGGCTAAGACCCCAGGGTGGCTTTCTTACAATGTTCTTATATAGGATGATGGACTAAACAACAATTGACAAACAAGGGAATGGATGATCCAAGAGCTTCCAAAATGGTCAAAGTCAAGGGGCCACAAGGGTTCCAGATGAAATTTGACCAAAATTACCTACTATTGGAATAACTTTGCATTATGGATGAATAATGAGCATCATCATGATGAGCTATATAGCTAGCCATATCTTGTTAAATAAAGTGGGTCAGATTCTTCTTTCTATTGTACCATGCCTGTTGAAGCTATGTTAGGATTAAAACTGCCCAACTCCAAATCTCGTAATTTGCTAACTTGAATCTTGCTCACTCAAGGGATGACTCCAACTATGACTCTATGAAAAACCCGGGTTTAGTGTTGAAAAATCCATTTGCATGCATCATAATTATATAACAAGAAAAGGGATGCACATGGGATATAAATAAACTATGAATTGAGAAATAAGAAATCATAGATCAACCTTGTAGAGTGTAATATATGCTCAATATATGTACATGTTTTGAACATTGTGAAGCCCTAACTCACTACACTCTACTTTTGCCTCTATGTTTTGTGTTTACAAATTTTTTATATTTTTGTCATCCCAATATTAATAGTGGCCATTTTTGGAAGGCAAATATGTATGGAAAGATGATCTATTTTGGGAAAAGTCTATATGAAAGAGTTGTCGAATTTATAATAGGCTGTAATTTTGATACTTGTAATTTACTAATTCTCTCATTTGGATGGGGAAAGAATGGCCCAAAGGTCAAGAAAAAACACATTAGAGTGCTTTTTTTGCTTGGATTTATGTGCAAGATTCTAAAGTGCATGTTTGAGGCCTAAGTGGCAGATTCTGGTAGAAAGTGATGATGAACAAAGTTGTAAGGAATCAAACTTGATAGTTAAAAGTCATAATATTGAGAATTTCTAGATTCCACACTATATGGGAGATACGGGCCTCCGAATAGGGCTATTTTTTTGAGGTTTTTCCAATGTTAATTATAAAAACAAAAAGAGAGAACTTGCTAAAGTCACAACAATGGCTCTATCTTTGGAAATCTAGGTAGGGCAACAAAAGAAAGAAAACATTTAAGTGCATGCCTGTGGCCATCTTGCACAACAACACAAAGCAACTATAGACGCGCTTGGTAGACGCGCAAAATAGCGGGCGCGTCTATAGGCGTTGCTTTAGTAGAGAAATTACGGGCGCGTCTATTAGCACGGCTAAATGCTCGTCTATTTGCGCATCAATCACCGCGTTTATTTGCGCGTTAGACCTGAGAAAATACGGGCCCGTCTAACATCCCATCTATTAGCGCGTCTATTTGCGCGTGTATTTGCGCGTTTATTTGCGCGTTTACACTGAGACTCAGACGTGCATTTAGACGCGGGATTAGACGCGATCCAGAGAATACAAAAAGTGAGATTTTGGTGTACATCATTGCTTTCCAAACATTGCCCATGATTACCAAAGCACATAATTTTTTGCAAGCCCACATATACAAGAATTAAGGGAAATGAGGAGAATGAGACAATATGTAAAATAGTTTTGCCAATATCAATTGTGGGGCTACGGTTCAATCTCATCCTCAATGAGATCAACCCTTGCCAAACTATCTACTTCAAAATCCAAACAAGTGTTTAGATCTACAAATACATTCAACCCACTACTACTTGTGCCACTCATGTGCTCATCGAAATCAAGATCTCCAATGGTAGGCTCGTCCTCACGGGTAATGCCGGCCTCAATATCTATATCTCCTATCTCATGATCATCCTCCTCTCTTGTATCACGGTCATCATCACGTCCATGGGCATGATCATCCTCCATATGCTCCATATTAGTAAATGTACTATACATCACTTTGGAACGTGGCATAATAGGTATGACATGCCACCACCTATTATTATCCACCATTGGTTGATAGACAACCTAATTCAAACACAAATACAATCATGTTACTTTTCTTGCATCAAATATTTAAAAGCGAGTATTTTTATGTGTGTGCACAGTACCTGTTCACATTGTTGCAGTAGTATTAGTGTGTCCTTCCTACTTTGCCAAAACTTTGTGGAGTCAATAGTTACAAAGCCACTTGCATGGCGTTTGATTGTTGCATTAGGGCCTCTTTCCACCACGTCCTTAAACCACTTTACATCCAAAACATACACAAAGAAGCGTCGAAAGTCAAGCATAATGATATCTTGGATTATGCCACAATAATCATCCATGACTCCATTGGCTCCCTCAAAGCTAGCAATGACGCCGCAATCTTGTGTGTTTCTCTTATCATCAATCCGTTGTGTTCGAAAATGCTTGCCCTCACACCATATAGCATTGAACATAGTGCACTACACCAAGAAAAAATCAATTAAATAAGCAATCTAAATTATAAAAACCTCCTAACTTATGCATAACATTCTATATACCGACCTTGCTCATGCATCCCCTAGCATACTCCCATTCTTCCATTGTGATATGCATCCCCTCGTCTTTCTCTGCTTTCTCCATTTCATCAAGTAGCCAATCCACATGAATATCCTTTGGAAGTGCTCTTAGACGCTGAGGGTATGGCACACGAGATCCGTGGTGTGTACGAAAGAGGACCCTTTCTTCTTGTCTTCTTGCCTTTGCATCCTCGTATCTTGTCACCCATCTTTTCATCACATCACTATTAAGCACGCAAAAGAGGTTGATACTATTATGCAACTCCGTGTCTATTACTTTGTTGCGTCCTCTTCCTTGAGGCACAATAGAGGTCATCCTTAGGTCTTCATCATCTCTCCATAGTCGTGGGAGAGAGCTATCCACATCAACAAGAAACTCAGAAATATATACAAGTGACTCTTGTACCAACCAACCCTCAGCCATGCTACCTTCGGGTCTTGCATTTTGTCTCACGAAGCCCTTCAAGGTCTTCATGAAGCGCTCGAGGAAGAACAACCATCGTGCATGTATAGTACCGCATATAGCAATCTCATCCACCAAATGCACTATGAGATGTAGTTGGCTTGTGAGAATAGAACGTGGAAATGTCTCCTCCACTAAACAAACCGCCTCCACTGACATAACTCGAGCATTCTCAAGCGTGGTGGGATCTATTTCCTTTGAGCTCACATACCTCACAAGCTCGCCCATCTTGTAAATACAATCTTTCACGTCCTTGGATGCACTACGTGAAATGCTAGTAGGTAGTATGAACTGAACCCGCGAGGAGGTGGTTGATTAGTTGCTTATAGCTATTCACTCACAAATTTGAAAGGAAAAAGATATTATGCACATAAAATACTTACTTGGAGCATCTTGTGCCAATCATAAGATTTCAAGCCATATAATTACTCTACACCTCTTTTCTTGCTCTTTGTAAAGGCTCCCTTCAAACACCTCATGCATCCAGTGGGAGTACGAATTGTACTAATAGCACGCTTCACCGTCGCCATCTCTAGCTTTGATAACATCCACGGTGCACGAGGTAAAAAAACACGCCCATTTGGTCTCTCTTGAGGCCAAGCTTCACGCATCCTCCCTGTGGTACGTAGATCCTCCCTTATGCCTGCCGAATCTCGTGTCCCATTCAAATGCTCCCAAATGGTAGATGCCACATTCTTGAAGATATGCATGGGATCGAGCAGGTGATTGATCTTGAGGTGGGACCAATATGGTAAACGATAAAAGATGGAGTATCTAAACAAAATAAAGTGTTAGCGTGCAATCTTCACTTTCAACCAATATAGCTAATCTTTACTTCCAGCCAATAGTTACAAATCCTTACCGGCTCATGCCAAGTGGTGGAGGAGTCGTGGATCCGTCCCAAATTCTCATCCAATCTCCCGCGGTGAGTGATTGTGGGAGGACTTCATTCCAAGGGGCAACATATCTAGGATGATCAGGTGGGAGAAATCGATGGTGATTCTCATAGATGACCTTATTCAATGCGTCTGCCCGTGAGGCAACTAGCGAAGGACCACAAACAGGACATGCATGGTAACCCGATGTAGTGAGACCTGAAACAATAGATGCAATTAAGAGTGGAAGGTGGGTTTAGGGTGCCACGTCCTTGCCTATTCATAATTAAAAAATGCAATGCTTACCTGAACACTCGCCATAGCCTGGGAAGTCATGCATCGTCCACATCAAGACTGCTTTGCAGTTGAAGTCTCGTGACGAGGGAGGCCTACTCACATCATGCACCTCGATACCTCTCCAAAGTATCTCTAGCTCATCAATCAAAGGCTCCAAATAAACATCAGGGTTTTTGACTTTATGTTTCCCTGGAATTAGAAGGGACAGCATGACATGTCCTTTCTTAATAGCCATAGAGGGTGGAAGATTGTAATTTACCAATACCACTGGCCATACACTGTAAGACGTGCTTTTTAGACCAAATGGGTTCACACCGTCCATACCCAATCCAAGTCTCAAGCTCCTAGGTTCTTCCTTGAAGCTTGGCCATGTGTCTTCAATATGCTTCCACGCAGGAGAGTCCGCGGGAGTTCTCCACTTGCCATCGGTTGATCGATGGGAGGAATGCCATGACATGAGCTCTGCAATAGATTTGCACTTGAACATATGTTGGATGCGAGGGATTATGGGAAAATGTCGCAATACCTTACGAGGCACATCCAAGGTTTTGAGATCTGCTCTATATCTTGCCTCTCCACAAGTAGGACACTCTCTTGCATCCTTATGTAGTCCACGAAACAAAACGCAATCGTTGACACATGCATGGATGTGCTTGTAATCTAATCCTCCAAGAGAGGTCACATGTTGCCTTGCCATATCTCTTGAGGTCGGTAATTTATTCTCCCTTGGAAGCATTTTACACAATAGCCTGCACGTGAAGACCATAAATGAGGAAAAGCATTCGAGTAATTGACCCACGCGCATAATTCATCATGTTTGCAAAATCGACTTTAAATTAAAGCTTACTTGAGTAATGCATTCAAACTTGCATTGCTCCATCCATAGATGGTTTGCAAGTTTAGTAACTCAAGGGAGGCACGTAGAACAGTGAATGTGCACCCCTCAAACAGTGGAGTCGATGCTGCGGTAAAAAGATCATCCTGCTCCATGCTATTATCCCTCCCTTGATGGACATATAAATCCCGCACCATATCATCAAACACCGGCTCCTCCTCCACGGCTTCATGAGGTAATGGTGGAGGGCTACTATCACCATCACTCCATGCATCCGTAACGGTCCCTCCTGAAGATCCCACCTCATATCGCCGACGCTTCGCCTCCTCACGACGGGCATAGGGTAACATGTGCGGGTGTGGCACTGCATCCTGTATCAAATTAAAACGGGATCATTATAACTCAAACATATGAACACCCATAGGTATCTCAATCAACCTTAACTTACAAATCCTTACCCTGTTTACGGTCACATCCCATTCTCCATACTTTGAGATATGATTGAGCGTAATCCTGCATGCACGATACATGTTTCCTCGACATCGATCACACAGACATTTGATTTTTTGCTCCAACCACATTTCGCGATGGTGGATACGGAGGGATTCATCCTCACTGGAGCTGCTTGTTGAAGATGGAGACATCCTACAAACAAACAACCCACCAAATTTGCTTTTCTTCAAATGCCTAATTTAAAAAACTCTGTGTCGCGTTTAAATGCCCGTCTATCCTCGCGTTTATTGTCTCGTCTATCTACGCGTCTAAATGCCCGTCTAGCCTATGTATTTAAACGTGCCTTTAGACGCATTAATAGACGCGCTTATAGACGCGCTTACTCTGTGTATTTTGACGCGACTATAGATGCGCTAATAGACGCGACTATACCCGCGACTTTTAAACCTGCTTTTTGGCGCGCCGCTCGCTTTGCTTTTCTTTTAACTACTTAAACTTCGCGAGCGGCTTTGTTCCTTCATTATTAGCAGTTCTATAGATTCGAAGCTTAAGAGAGAGCCTCCCACACACACACAGTTCCAAGCTTTCACTCAAGACAAAGGGACCGTACTTACACAGCTTGCTTCCAAGCCTAAAGAAGAGGAGGAGTACGAACAAGGAGAAGAGGAGGAGAAGAAACAAGTTTGGAAAAGAAAGATCCTTCCATACCTTTTTCCAAGTAAGTCCTTTTGAAGTTGTTCTTGCTTGTTCTTTCCAGTTTTGTACTTTTCGCATCCACGAAACGCAGCATCTAGGTACGAGCGACACGTTCTTTTGTCGGGCAAAACGTCCTTTTCCACTTTTGAGTATTCTTGACTGTCGGAGCACGTGCATACAGGCGTCTGAGGGCGCGTCTAAACGCGCGTCTACAGGCACGTCTATTTGCGCGTCTGGTTTATTACAGACACGCACAGACGCGGATATAGACGCTCAAACAGATGACCTCTTAAACGGATGTTTAAACGAATGATTAGATGCGCTTTTAGATGCGTTTTTAGACGGATGTGTGGACGGGCTGATAAACGCGCTTTTTAACGCACTTTTGGACGGATTTTTTGATGGTCTGTTAGACGCGGTTATAGACGCGCTTTTACTTGAACTGTTAAACGCTCTGTTAGACGCGTTTATAGATGCGACGATTAGACGGGTCTATAGACACGCTCTGACAGAGCCTCTTTTTTTTTTCCCCCTTTCTTCTCAGCTCCCAAAGTAATAGATTTGTTTATTTTTTTCCAGTTTAACATGTGGGGAGGAAGTGCTTCTAGCTCACCTGATCCGCGTGAATCGATATGGAAGGATTTATATAATATTTTAGGGCACCCTCCTAGTCCTGCGGAGTTATACGGGTACATGACGGGTACCCTTAACACTCCCCAGGAGTCGGCAGTACAGACTCCGAGCCACCCCACACTGCCTGAGATCACCCCAGCGGAGTCCGCACAGCCGTCTTATGCCCCGTCTTATGCCCCTTCCCCCGTACCGTCTTATGCCCCTTCCCCCATGCCGTCTTATGTCCCTTCTGCCATCCCGTCTTATGCCCCTTCCCCCATGCCTTCAGGAGGTCCTTCTGCCTCAGCGAGCCGTCGACGTACTCCCCAGCCATCGAGACTCGGTTCTCCGGCTACGAGTGGTCAGCGGAGTCCCGCGCAGTCCCCAGCTACGAGTGGCCAGCGTACGAGCTCCACACGACAGGGTGGCAGGCGTAGTAGTAGGGAGAGCGGTGGCGGATGCATGGCACAGTGCTTTGGGCCATGTGGCGGTGAGGCCGAGGATGATGATTCCGATGATTTGGACGTGCCTCTGGGTGATGGTACGATTTATTATGACATCACCCAGACAGGAGGCATTTTGATGGATGCGCGGGGGAAGGACATAATGGCCTTCATGCGCTCTGTAATTGCTAACAATTACAGAGATTGCTTTATCCACTATAAAGACCACCCAAAGAGGTTGGCTGATGAGACCCTCGCTACTGTTCGCTCTAGGTATCCTAACCCCCCCAATCGCCAGTTCACAGATAAATGGGCCAAGTCAAAGATTGTTACGATACTTAGCAATAAAAGATCTTCCCTTAAGAGGCAGGCACTAGCGGAGCTTGCCAGACTTGAGGCAGGTCAACCTCCAAGGGGCCCGCCCCACACCGCTCAGAAGCGTGAGTGGAAGAAGGCAATGAAGTCAGCGAGGGAGGAGCCCAGTCTGCAGCACGTGGAGGCACGGAGGATCCAGATGGAGGAGTATGGGAGCACGCATTTTGGAGCAGGGGGCGTGGAATCATGGGAGGCCCAATTTGTAAGTATCGATCTCGAATTATATTGCTTATGTAGTTTATTAGGAGGTTGGTTGTTTCTTTGTACTAATCCCTCCACAAAGTGTATCGCGGTCATGCAGCTTGAGATCGTGGGCAGATACCCTACTCCAGTGGAGACAGCCTACCACCGCCACCATCGCAGAGGAGATACATGGAGGCACTTCTATGATGACGGGTTGATTACTGAGGAGCAGTATACCCGAGCGACTGGACATGCCCCCGAGGTATTTGAAAGTAATTAAATAATGCCAAAATTATAAGTAAAGATTTGATTTTTCATACATTGATATATGTTGTCCCTTGTTTACAGGGCGCCCCTGCACAAGACGACGAGGAAGACGAGGAAGGAGGTGCAGAAGGGAGCGCAGAAGGCAGCGCATCAGGGAGCGTGGAAGGCAGCGAGGATTAGTCGTAGAAGTAGTGCTACTATTCTTTTTTGTACTTAAAGCCATTGGCTTGGCTTCGTGCCTCTTGTATATAGACTCCTCTTATTTTTTGTACTTGAAGCCACATGACATGGCTTAGCTTCCTTATTTTTTGTACTTGGAGCCACATGACGTGGCTTAGCTTCGTGCTATATGTATATACAAGCACTTTTTGAGCTTTCAATTTTATTGCGTTTTGGAGTTGTAATATTTTATTTGGAATTGTAATTAAAATGAGCTTGGCTGTAAGAATTGAATTACAGAATGTGGATATGGCATTCTTGTAACTATATAGCATACACAACATACACAGTATTCTGTAAAATTTTTTTTTTTTTTTTTAAAGGCGCGTCTATCAGCGCGTTTACAAGCGCGTTTATATACACGTCTGTCTGTTCGATATGCGTTTATACGTGCGTTTATAAATGCGTGTATTTGCGCATCTATATAAGCATGTATAAGCGCGTCTATACGCGCGTAAGTCTGATATATAGACGCGCTAATAGATGCGGGTCTCCTGACGCGCAAATAGACGCGCAAATAGATGCGCCCGTAAGTTTTTTATTTGGTTCATGAAACGCGTCTGTGCGCGCGTCTATGGGTGCTTATGTTGAACTCACATGATAGTCACATATATTATTGAGTGACCCCCCCAAGGGAGACCCCAAGATTGAGATGTGACACACTTGATAGAGGATAGACGGATAGATCACACTAATTGACATTTCCTCTATCTTCAGACTTGGGGTACAGCCAACCGGGGTTATTGTGGCACTCGTCAGGAGTCGGCTAGTTGCTAGGAGGACATGACAGACTACTCGTCCAGATAGCAGACAACGATCTATCATGAGTTTTTTGCCCACACTACCTAGTTCACCACCGGGTGTACCTTGATGTTTCCCTATGCATAGTCTTGTACTATATTGTATTGTATCTCCCATGGGGGATGAGGTTGCCAATGATGGATATATATGCCACAATGAAAGAAGGGTAAGAGTGTATTCAAATTGAATTTAGACACATAGGAGCACATCTTGGGGTGTCTTGGAGCGATGGACTAGGATGACTAAGGTACTACTAAGAAAATGTAGTCTCATTGCAACGAAACAATGTTCCACTTATCCTGGAAAATGGTAAATATATTTGAGACTACGCTTCTTTTAGTAAATCCCAAACAAACCACCATACTCATTTTTGTAAATCTCAAATGATAAATCCCATGCTTGTTTTTAGTATATCCCAAAAAACCACCACGCTGGTTTTATTAAATTATTTTTGTAAATCCCAAATGATAAATCCCATGCTTGTTTTTAGTATATCCCAAACAACTACCGCACTGGTTTTATTAAATTATTTTTGTAAATCCCAAACGATAAATCCCATGCTTGTTTTTAGTATTAGCAAACCACCGCACTAGTGGGTGTTGATATCAACACCTATTTCATTAGTTTTGAACTCGTGCACTGTCCAAATTCATTTTGTGAGATAATTTTGGATAAAACATTTAAAAAAAAGAGGCTCTTATAAAACAAAACATTGAGTCAAAAAGGAAGATTTTAAAAAATCAAATTAGAAAAAATGACTATAGATGTTATTAAAACTAGAGTACATTAAAAATAGAGGACATCACATTGTTAAAAGAGACAAAAAGTAATATTTTAAAAAATCAAATTAGAAAAAATGGCATGACATGTTATTAAAACTAGAGTACATTTCAAAAAGAGCACATCACATTTGTACAAGAAGTAGATCATATAACTCAAAGCCATATGGTGTCAAAAAACACCTTAATACAGTCTCTCTTATCTTCTTAATCACCCAAAGTCTAGAAGATCTCATCATTGGTCTCTCTTATCTTCTCAACAACCCAATCTTTCACTACCTCCACAGCTGTATCCTCAACATAATTACATGCAAAGAAGAAATTTAAGCAATCACAAATTGTTTCTTTATAATTTCTCTGTGAGGCTCTTATCGTTCTCTCAGCATCCGCATCAAATCGCCCATAAAGAGAGCTATGATAACAAAGGTTACTTAAGAAGTCTAAGAGATCTTGTCATGCTTTTATCATACATCTTAAAAGTCTTTCCCTCTCTACTATCTTGAGAGTCTCGGCCTCCCTCTCTGCGTGCCTTTCTGCATCAAATTCCTCTCTCTCCATGTGTGTCAAAGGAGAACCTTGTCGAATTCTGGCCTCTCTCTATGCTCCTTGGTCAGAAATCCATTCTTTGAGACTGTTAATTCCGAACTCCATGTCTTCGACAATGCCAAGGACATCCATGGGTAGGGAGATGATAAAGAAAGGGAGATGGACTACGATGGAAGAAAGAAGAGAGTGTTTGTGGAAGGACTAGGATGGAAGAATACAAGTTAATGAGAAGCACTAGGATGGATGAAAGAAGAGAGTGTTTGTGGAAGAACTAGGATAGAAGAATACAAGTTATCAGGATGGATGAAAGAAGAGAGTGTTTAAGGAAGGACTAGGATAGAAGAATACAAGTTACTGAGAAGGACTAGGATGTAAGAAATAAGAGAGTGTTTGTGGAAGGACTAGGATGGAAGAATACAAGTGCACTAAGGCACGATGTGTTCACTATGATAAGGATAAGGGTTGGAATAAAGTGAGAGGCACGATGTGTTCACTATGATAAGGATAAGGGTTGGAATAAAGTGAGAGAAGCATTGGTAATGCTCTACTTTAAGTGAGTGGAGATTATCCAACTGAATAAAATTTTGCGGAGCATTGGGAATGCTGTACTTTAAGTGAGTGGAGCATTGGGAATTGATACTTGCGAGTGAAATATATTACAAGTGAGAGAGAGAGAGAGCGATAAGACGAATACAAGTTAATTAGAAGGACTAGGATGTAAGAAATAAGAGAGTGTCTTGAAGGGATAGAAAGTGAGGGAAGATGTAAAGTGAAAGAGGAATACAAGTTAATCAGAAGGACTAGGATGTAAGAAATAATAGAGAAGACCGTATTAGATAATTCGAGAAAAACCCAATTCCCAGAATGGCAATTTTGGAAGAAATTGTACCTCCCCTCAATGAAAAAACAGGAGAAATATCTGAAAATAGACTAGATAGCCATTCATGAACTATGAAATATCAACTACATTCTCAAATAATAAATAGAATATCAGTGTCTAATCTACGTTATCATCAAAAAAATAATAAACTTTGAAACCCATTTGAGTTAGATTCATCTCGTGAGCCATAGTGATGTTCAAAAACACCTTCATAATAGCGAGTCTCTGGAATTTCCATTGATATTGAGACTCGCTTTTGTTGTGAGCATTCTCATTTGAAAATCTCCAAAACACCATTTAAAAAATGTAGAGTGTAATTAATAACCATGAGTATTGCAATGAAAATGCACAGGCTCTTTAACTTAGTAAGATATGTAGTTGATGGAAAATCAAGATATGTAGTTGAGGAGAATGAATGCAAGATATGTAGTTGATGGAAAATCAATGGGCAATGACAAGCATTTGATGTAATTTAGGTGGCAATGACAATCATTTATTGTGCACTTTCAATGTTTGGACTGACTAGCATTATTGTAAAATGATAACTTTACATGTCATGTTGATTAGTCATTGCAAAGTAAAAAAGTACACTTTAGGAGGAAAACATAACTTGTTGATACACCATTGAAATCCCTGAAATAAATCATGATTCCAAAGAAACTCTCAACCACTAGTGGAGAATGGCAGTAGGATAATGGCAAAAGTGCCAATGCACATGTGAGTTTAGGATTCCTTGTGCATGTTTTTAGGTCATGGTATGAGATTGGCACCACTACCATTCTCCACTGGTGGCATTCTCCACAAAGATTGGCACAATTCCATATGAACTCTGCACATGGGAGTTTAGGCTTCTCAATGACATTTCTTAGGGCCTAATAAGGGCCTAATAAGAGATTGGCACCACTGCCATTCTTCACTTGTACAAATGTTTACCCTACTATTCTAGGAGGGGTATTCCAGTGATCATAGGAGAGTGGTGTCCGATTCCAATCCACATGTGAGTTTGATGATCTCAGAGATTGACACAATTCCATATGATCTCTACACTATATAATCTCGGAGACAGTGATCACTACATAAAAGAATGCACATGTGAGTTTAGGATTCCTTGTGCACCACTGCCATTCTCCACTGGTGGCATTCTATAATGGCAAAACTGCCAATCCACATGTGAGTTTATGATTCCTTGTGCATGTTTTCAGGTCATGGTATGAGATTGGCACCACTACCATTCTCCACTGTTGGCATTCTCCACAGAGATTAACACAATTCCATATGATCTCTACACATTTACTAGGTTCATACCAGCTACTCATCTCATCAAAAACAACATCTCTTCTCACTGTAAACTTATGACTAGAAGGGTTATAGCATCTATACCCTTTATGCTGTAACCAATAAAGATGCACTTCTTAGCTTTTGGATCCAACTTGGATCTCAACTCATCTGGCACAT
This sequence comes from Dipteris shenzhenensis, assembly GCF_047967505.1. Taxonomy (NCBI): domain Eukaryota; kingdom Viridiplantae; phylum Streptophyta; class Polypodiopsida; order Gleicheniales; family Dipteridaceae; genus Dipteris; species Dipteris shenzhenensis. Next base: position 8,664,794 of record NC_141617.1, on the reverse strand, counting down.
GAACATAGGCAATGCAACCAAAAACTTTCAAATGAGAAATATCTGGTTTCCTACCAGTATACCTCTCCTTTGGCGTCATGCCATGTATTGCTGCAGTGGGAGTCCTGTTCATTATGTAGACTGCTGTAGCAACTGCTTCAGCCCAATAATAATCTGACAGGTCTTTTTTGTTGAGCATGGCACGAGATACCTCTCCAATATGCATGTTTTTCCTTTCTGCAAGTCCATTTTGCTATGGGGTATGACTACATGAATATTGCTGCTTTATGCCATGCTCATGCAGGAACCTTGCAAACTCATTTGAGAGGTACTCTCCCCCTCCATCTGACCTTAGGCATTTTATTTATAGGCCTGTTTCTTTTTCAACCATAGCTTTAGAAGCTTTGAAATGCCCAAACACTTCACTTTTCTTTTTCATAAAATACACCCAAACTTTTTTGTTGTAGTCATCAATAAAAGAGAAAAAATAATGATAGCCTCCAATAGATGCAGCTTTAGTAGTCCACACATCAGAGTGGATTAGTTCCAATGGCCTCTTACTCTCTTGAACATGTCTAGGAAATGGTTTCCTTGCCTGTTTTCAAAATTGACATGCTTCACATACCTTATGCATTTCTGCAACCTTGAACTTAGGCAATCTTGCAATAATTTTTGGGCCTGCATTAATTTAAGTCAGTGTACATTAACATGACCAATGTGTTTATGCTAGATATCAATATCTGCAACTACATCGGTCCCATGTGCAAACATTGATGCACTCAATTCAAGCATGTCCGCATCGAACATAAACATCCTGCCCTTCTTCTTCCCTTTTGCTATCAAGCAACCTTTATTTTTCATATCCTCAACAAAGCATCCATGATGATTAAATCTGACTTGCAAGCCCTGCTTAACCATTTGACCAATAGAAACCAGGTTCTTGATGATATTCGGGACATGAAATACATCAGACATGTGTTTCTTTTTCCCATCTTGAATAGACAAAGGAATTTTACCAATCTGCAGAATAGGATGTGTAGTATCATCACCAGTGATCTCCACAAATCCTAGTCTTTCCATTTTCCTTGCATCCTGCATCCATTCTGCATGATCTGTCATGTGGTTTGATGCACCTGAGTCAACATACCATGTAAGAGAATAATACAACATCTGTTCTCAACAGATAAGAGGATCTCATATGCAAGAGAGAAAAGTTGATAGTATGGAGAATCAAAAAATTTGATTACTATAAAACTCATACAATAGATGGCGTTGCCTCCCAGCCGTGCGCTCCTGTGTGAGAAGCTTCAATGGCATGTTGGAAACAGTAGAGGACGGAGGCTAGATGCTAAGGAATCAGGGTTGCTGTAGCCAGTGATAAATATGGGCTTCACGGGCTTGCTCTTATATAGCCACCAGTTGTAGTCGGTTAGACCCAATTGGGAGATGGACCCAGTCCGCCCAAAACGGTCGACTGGAGATCGGTCTCGAAATAGGCCACCGACCACACGTTAGAACCGTGGCACAGAAGAGAGTAACTTTGGCTATTGGTCAAATTAACAATATTGTCTAGATGGCTATCAAAATTAAACAAAAGACCAAAAAAGATAAGATTGAGAAGTAGAAACATCTTTATCTCAAGCATTTCACTAAAGATATCACCAGAGAATGAGAGATACGTGAGCCTAAGGCAAAAATTACTTGACTTGGTGCTTAGAATTTGGTTTTTGGACTGACCCAGAAATTGAACTTGGGTAGGTATTGAAGTCAAACCATGCACATTGTTGATAAGAAAGAATGTTACTAATGAGCAACGATTACATATTTAAGTAGTCACATTAATTTTTTGGTGATTTACATTTTTGGATACCTTTTTTAGAAAATGATGCACACGAACATGGTGAAAACCTTTCGGTAAATGATTACCTGGAAATGAGTGGACCACCATTGATAATGGCCCTACTACTTCTGGTAAGAGGGAGCATTACCACTAGATTGTAATATGCTAATTATGTACAAAGGCATTTTCATCCATGCATCATTCAAAGAAACACAAGACGATTGAAATGCTGTCCTTTGCATTTATGAATCGTCATCTGGCACAATAGGTATAGGGGATATGGACTACAATCTTGCAAAAAAATCTAGTCTATCAGTTATTGTTTTTCTAATTACCAAAATGAAGATTTTATTCTCATGCTATTTGCGAATGAGTAAGACGTTCATGTCATGCACTAAGGAAAACATGAAAACATCAATAAAATCCGAGAGATGACCAATTTCATGCTATCAATTAAAGACATTTTCTATAGTATAAAACTATGTTTGCTTGGAGCTAAACCGATCCCCATGGAGTGCCACCCAAGATATGTCAACATCGTATCACATTGATGTTTTAGTGCCAAGATAGTCCATCATAAGAGGTACTAGATAAATAAAAATTATTCCAACAAGGTCAATACTAAGCTTGGTTATTTGATCAAGGCAAGCTTCATGTCTACAATTAATCAGATTGATTAGCTATTTCCAATTGTGATGGTGTCCAAGAAAATTGGGAAGCTCTAATTATGCTTGGATTACCAAAAATTAAATGCTTAAATTGTACTAGATTGATTTTTTATTCCTTTTAGTGCAGATCGCATTCTATAGTAGGTAGCAAATCATGAGATGTACTCGTTCATGGATGGGTACAATGGTTACAATCAAAATTTCATTGGTACCTGAGGAGTAGTTAAAGATCTTTTTTATTACCAAGTGGGGTTCATATGCAAACAAGTTTAAGCCTATTAGGTTGGGAAACACACCATCTAACTTTCAATGATTTATGGTCTCGACCTAACCAAGCACAACAAGACAAAGCACCCATAGATGCGCACACAGACACGTTTACTGAACTCAAAAAAAAACTTACGGGCACGTCTATTTGTGCATCTATTTCTGCGTCTCGAGACCTGCGTCTAACAACGCGTCTATATAGCAGACATACACGCGTATAGACGCGCATTTAGATGCTTAAATAGACGCTCCACTGAATGCCTTTATAAACGCACAAATAGATGCTTCTCGAATAGACAGACGCGTTTATAGATGCACTGATAGACGTGCTTTATAATATTTTTTTAAAACTTATAGAATGTTGTGTATGTTGTGTATTCTATATAATTACAAGAATCCCATTTCCACATTGTGTAATTCAATTCTTACAGCCAACCACATTTTAATTACAATTCCAAATAAAACATTACAACTCCAAAATGCAATAAAATTGAAAGCTCAAAAAGTGCTTGTATGTACATATAGCATGAAGCTAAGCCACGTCATGTGGCTTCAAGTATAAAAAATAAGGAAGCTAAGCCACGTCATGTGGCTTCAAGTACAAAAAATAAGAGGAGTGTATATACAAGAGGCACGAAGCCAAGCCAGTGGCTTTAAGTACAAAAAAGAGTATCTAGCACTACTTCTACGACTAATCCTCGCTGCCTTCCATGCTCCCTTCTGCGCTCCCTTATGTGCCTCCTTCCTCGTCTTCTTCCTTGTCGTCTTCTGCACGGCCTGTAAACAAGGAACAACATATATCAATCTATGAAAAATCAAATCTTTACTTATAATATTGACATTATTTAATTACTTTCAAATAACTCGGGGCCGCTCCAGTAGCCCGGATATACTGCTCCTCAATAATCAACCCATCATCATAGAAGTGCCTCCATGTATCTCCTCTGCGATGGTGGTGGTGGTAGGCTATCTCGATAGGAGTAGGGTATCTGCCCACGATCTCAAGCTGCAAGACGACACAATTTGTGGAGGGATTAGTACAAAAACAATCTCCTAATAAACTACATAAGCAATATAATTTGAGATCGATACTTACAAAGTGGGCCTCCCATGATTCAACACCCTGCTCCAAAATGCACGCTTCCATATTGCTCCATTTGGATCCTTCGTGCCTCCACATGTTGCAGACTGGGGTCCTCCCTCGCTGACTTCATTGCTTTCTTCCACTCACGCTTATGAGTGGTGTGGGGCAAGCCCCTTGGTGGTTGACCTCCCTCGAGCTTGGCAAACTCCGCTAGTGCCTGCCTCTTAAGTGAAGATATTTTATTGCCAAGTATCGTAACAATCTTTGACTTGGCCCATTTATCTGTGAACTGGCGATTGGGGGGGTTAGGATACCTAGAGCAAACAACAGCGAGGTCTCATCAGCCAACCTCTTTGGCTGGTCTTTGAAGTGGATAAAGCAATCTCTGTAATTGTTAGCAATTATAGAGCGCATGAAGGCCATGATGTCCTTCCCCCGCGCATCCATCAAGATGCCTTTTATCTGAGTGATGTCATAGAATATCGTACCATCACCCGGAGGCACGTTTAAATCATCTGAATCATCATCGTTCCCACTGCCACCCCTCCCAAAGCACTGTGCCATGCATCCCCCACTGCTCTCCCCACTACTATGCCTGCTACCGTGTCATGTCGAGCTAGTATGCTAGCCACTCGTAGCTGGAGACTGCACGGGATTATGCTGACCACTCATAGCTGGAGAACCGAGTCTCGATTGCACACGAGTACGCCGATGGCTCTACGAGATAGAAGGACCTCCTGACGGCATGGGGGAAGGGGCATAAGATAGCATGGCAGAAGGGGCATAAGACGGCATGGGGGAAGGGGCATAAGATGGCATGGGAGATGGGCCTGCACTGTGTAGCCGGCTAGGCTGTGTTGACTCCACTGGGGTGATCTCAGCTGGTGTGGGGTGGTTTGGAGTCTATAGTGCCGACTCTTGGGGGGTGTTTAGAGTACCCATCATATACCCGTATAACTCCGTAGGACTAGGAGGGTGCCCTAAAAGATTATATAAGTCCCTAAAAATAGAATCCCAGGGATCAGGTGAGCCCGAAGCACTTCCTGGCCACATGATGAACTGGAAAAAATAAAAAAAGACTATTAGTGATGAGCTGAGAAGAGAGGGGAAAGGAAGAGAGGAATACTGTCGGAGCACATCTATAGACGCGTCTGATTAGCGCATCTATTTTTGCATATAACAGCGCATCTATAGATGCGACTGCCTATGTCTGCAAACACAGGCTAGACGCGCATCTAGACGCGCCTGTAAACGCACTTTTAGATGCGCTCTGAGACATGCCTATAGACGTGCTCTGACAAACAGACTTTTCTAAAAAGTAGAAAAGGACATGCGCCCGACACACAAACGTAACACTGATACCCAAATCATGCATTTTTTGGATACGAGAAAGTACAAATCCAAAGAGAGCAAACTTCCAAAAAAGATCAATTGCAAAAAGACTTACCTTGGATAGAGGTATGGAAGGTTCTTCTCCTTTTTCAAAGTTGCTTCTCTTCCTTGTTCACCCTCCTCTCCTTTAATCTTGGAAGTAAGTGTGGGTGCCTTTCTCTTAAGTGTAAGCTTGGAAGTAAGTGTGGGTTCCTTTCTCTTAAGCGTCAGAACTGTGGATCTGCTAATAATGAAGCAAGCAAGCCGCGTGAAGTATAAGTAATGTGAAGAAAAGCAAGTTTAAAAGCCGCGTCTATAGACGTGTCTAAGAGCGCGTCTAATAGCGCATCTAATTACATAGATTAGACACGGTTTTAGATGCGCTTGTAGATGCACACAGACACATAGAACAGACAGACGCGGTTTTAGATGCGCCTCTAGATGCACCACAGAGTTTAAAATTAAATATTTGAAGGAAAGCAAAATTTTTTGGGTTGTTTGTTTGTAGCATATTGAAGACACATGGCCAAGATTCAAGGAAGAACCTAGGAGCTTGAGACTTGGATTGGGTATGGACGGTGTGAACCCATTTGGTCTCAAAAGCACCTCTTACAATGTATGGCTAGTGATATTGGTGAATTATAATCTTCCACCCTCTATGGCTATTAAGAAAGGACATGTTATGCTGTCCCTTCTAATTCCAGGGAAACATAAAGTCAAAAATCTTGATGTTTAATTGGAGCCTTTGATTGACGAGCTAGAGATACTTTGGAGAGGTATCGAGGTGCATGATGTGAGCAGGCCTCCCTCATCACGAGACTTCAGCTGCAAAGCAGTCTTGATGTGGACGATGCATGACTTCCCAGGCTATGGCGAGTGTTCAGGTAAGCATTGCACTTCTAATTATGAATAGGCAAAGGATGTGGCACCCTAAACCCATCTTCAACTCTTAATTGCATCTATTGTTCAGGTCTCACTACGTCGGGTTACCATGCATGTCTAGTTTGTGGTCCTTCGCTAGTTGCCTCACGGGCAGACGCATTGAATAAGGTCATCTATGAGAATCACCATCGATTTCTCCCACGTGATCTTCCCAGATATGTTGCCCCTTGGAATGAAGTCCTCCCACAATCACTCACCGCGGGAGATTGGATGAGAATTTGGGATAGTTCCATGACTCCTCCACCACTTGGCATGAGCCAATAAGGGTTTGTAACTATTGTGTGCTATATTGGCTGGAAATAAATATTGCCCGCTAACACCAACTTTTGTTTAGATACTCCATCTTTTATCGTTTACCATATTGGTCCCACCTCAAGATCAATCACCTACTTGATCACATGCATATCTTCAAGAATGTGGCATCTACCATTTGGGAGCATTTGAATGGGACACAAGATTCCGTAGGCATAAGCGAGGATCTACGTACCACAGGGAGCATGCATGAAGCTTGGCCACAAGAGAGACCAAATGGGCGTGTTTTTTTACCTCGTACACTGTGGATGTTATCAAAGCTAGAGATGGTGACGGTGAAGCGTGCTATTACTACAATTCGTACTCCCCTTGGGGGGCTCACTATGTATAAGCCCTATATATCACGTGTGTTCAAGCCCTATTTATAAAACCGCTTATCTCTGAATGTTTTCATTAATAAAATGCATCCTTTTCCTATTCAATCTATAAATGTTTTTCCAAAATCCTTTTTACAACACCCTTTTGTCTGTGAAAATGTGAGAAAAATGAATTTAAATATGTGCTTATGTTGAACTCACATGATAGTCACATATATTATTGAGTGACCCCCCCAAGGGAGACCCCAAGATTGAGATGTGACACACTTGATAGAGGATAGACGGATAGATCACACTCATTTACATTTCCTCTATCTTCAGACTTGGGGTACAGCCAACCGAGGTTATTGTGGCACTCGTCAGGAGTCGGCTAGTTGCTAGGAGGACATGACAGACTACTCGTCCACATAGCAGACAACGATCTATCATGAGTTTCTTGCCCACACTACCTAGTTCACCACCGGGTGTACCTTGATGTTTCCCTATGCATAGTCTTGTACTATATTGTATTGTATCTCCCATGGGGGATGAGGTTGCCAATGATGGATATATATGCCACAATGAAAGAAGGGTAAGAGTGTCTTCAAATTGAATTTAGACACATAGGAGCACATCTTGGGGTGTCTTGGAGCGATGGACTAGGATGACTAAGGTACTACAAAGAAAATGTAGTCTCATTGCAAGGAAAAAATGTTCCACTTATCCTGGAAAATGGTAAATATATTTGAGACTATGCTTCTTTTAGTAAATCCCAAACAAACCACCATACTCATTTTTGTAAATCTCAAATGATAAATCCCATGCTTGTTTTTAGTATATCCCAAAAAACCACCACGCTGGTTTTATTAAATTATTTTTGTAAATCCCAAATGATAAATCCCATGCTTGTTTTTAGTATATCCCAAACAACTACCGCACTGGTTTTATTAAATTATTTTTGTAAATCCCAAACGATAAATCCCATGCTTGTTTTTAGTATTAGCAAACCACCGCACTGGTGGGTGTTGATATCAACACCTATTTCATTAGTTTTGAACTCGTGCACTGTCCAAATTCATTTTGTGAGATAATTTTGGATAAAACATTTAAAAAAAAGAGGCTCTTATAAAACAAAACATTGAGTCAAAAAGGAAGATTTTAAAAAATCAAATTAGAAAAAATGACTATAGATGTTATTAAAACTAGAGTACATTAAAAATAGAGGACATCACATTGTTAAAAGAGACAAAAAGTAATATTTTTAAAAATCAAATTAGAAAAAATGGCATGACATGTTATTAAAACTAGAGTACATTTCAAAAAGAGCACATCACATTTGTACAAGAAGTAGATCATATAACTCAAAGCCATATGGTGTCAAAAAACACCTTAATACAGTCTCTCTTATCTTCTTAATCACCCAAAGTCTAGAAGATCTCATCATTGGTCTCTCTTATCTTCTCAACAACCCAATCTTTCACTACCTCCACAGCTGTATCCTCAACATAATTACATGCAAAGAAGAAATTTAAGCAATCACAAATTGTTTCTTTATAATTTCTCTGTGAGGCTCTTATCGTTCTCTCAGCATCCGCATCAAATCGCCCATAAAGAGAGCTACGATAACAAAGGTTACTTAAGAAGTCTAAGAGATCTTGTCATGCTTTTATCATACGTCTTAAAAGTCTTTCACTCTCTGCTATCTCGAGAGTCTCGGCCTCCCTCTCTGCGTGCCTTCTCGGAGGGTTCACTATGTATAAACCCTCTATACCACGTGCGTTCAAGGCCTATTTCTAAAATCCCTTATCTGTAAATTTTTCATTAATAAAATGTACCCTTTTTCTATACAAATCTGTAAATTTTGCTCAAAACTATTTTAAATAGTCCCTTATGTATATTTATTTCTGTAAATTTTGGAAATAAAAAATATCCTTCTGTTGAACCACTTTATAGGGTTACATATGATGAGTGACCCCCCCGAGCGTGCCTTTTTGCATCAAATTCCTCTCTCTCCATGTGTGTCAAAGGAGAACCTTGTCGAATTCTGGCCTCTCTCTATGCTCCTTGGTCAGAAATCCATTCTTTGAGACTGTTAATTCCGAACTCCATGTCTTCGACAATGCCAAGGACATCCATGGGTAGGGAGATGATAAAGAAAGGGAGATGGACTACGATGGAAGAAAGAAGAGAGTGTTTGTGGAAGGACTAGGATGGAAGAATACAAGTTAATGAGAAGCACTAGGATGGATGAAAGAAGAGAGTGTTTGTGGAAGAACTAGGATAGAAGAATACAAGTTATCAGGATGGATGAAAGAAGAGAGTGTTTGTGGAAGGACTAGGATAGAAGAATACAAGTTACTGAGAAGGACTAGGATGTAAGAAATAAGAGAGTGTTTGTGGAAGGACTAGGATGGAAGAATACAAGTGCACTAAGGCACGATGTGTTCACTATGATAAGGATAAGGGTTGGAATAAAGTGAGAGGCACGATGTGTTCACTATGATAAGGATAAGGGTTGGAATAAAGTGAGAGAAGCATTGGTAATGCTCTACTTTAAGTGAGTGGAGATTATCCAACTGAATAAAATTTTGCGGAGCATTGGGAATGCTGTACTTTAAGTGAGTGGAGCATTGGGAATTGATACTTGCGAGTGAAATATATTACAAGTGAGAGAGAGAGAGAGCGATAAGATGAATACAAGTTAATTAGAAGGACTAGGATGTAAGAAATAAGAGAGTGTTTTGAAGGGATAGAAAGTGAGGGAACATGTAAAGTGAAAGAGGAATACAAGTTAATCAGAAGGACTAGGATGTAAGAAATAAGAGAGAAGACCGTATTAGATAATTCGAGAAAAACCCAATTCCCAGAATGGCAGTTTTGGAAGAAATTGTACCTCCCCTCAATGAAAAAACAGGAGAAATATCTGAAAATAGACTAGATAGCCATTCATGAACTGTGAAATATCAACTACATTCTCAAATAATAAATAGAATATCAGTGTCTAAACTACGTTATCATCAAAAAAACAATAAACTTTGAAACCCATTTGAGTTAGATTCATCTCGTGAGCCATAGTGATGTTCAAAAACACCTTCATAATAGCGAGTCTCTGGAATTTCCATTGATATTGAGACTCGCTTTTGTTGTGAGCATTCTCATTTGAAAATCTCCAAAACACCGTTTAAAAAATGTAGAGTGTAATTAATAACCATGAGTATTGCAATGAAAATGCACAGGCTCTTTAACTTAGTAAGATATGTAGTTGATGGAAAATCAAGATATGTAGTTGAGGAGAATGAATGCAAGATATGTAGTTGATGGAAAATCAATGGGCAATGACAAGCATTTCATGTAATTTAGGTGGCAATGACAATCATTTATTGTGCACTTTCAATGTTTGGACTGACTAGCATTATTGTAAAATGATAACTTTACATGTCATGTTGATTACTCATTGCAAAGTAAAAAAGTACACTTTAGGAGGAAAACATAACTTGTTGATACACCATTGAAATCCCTGAAATAAATCATGATTCCAAAGAAACTCTCAACCACTAGTGGAGAATGGCAGTAGGATAATGGCAAAAGTGCCAATGCACATGTGAGTTTAGGATTCCTTGTGCATGTTTTTAGGTCATGGTATGAGATTGGCACCACTACCATTCTCCACTGGTGGCATTCTCCACAGAGATTGGCACAATTCCATATGAACTCTGCACATGGGAGTTTAGGCTTCTCAATGACATTTCTTAGGGCCTAATAAGAGATTGGCACCACTGCCATTCTTCACTTGTACAAATGTTTACCCTACTATTCTAGGAGGGGTATTCCAGTGATCATAGGAGAGTGGTGTCCGATTCCAATCCACATGTGAGTTTGATGATCTCAGAGATTGACACAATTCCATATGATCTCTACACAGCGGAGACAGTGATCACTACATAAAAGAATGCACATGTGAGTTTAGGATTCCTTGTGCACCACTGCCATTCTCCACTGGTGGCATTCTATAATGGCAAAACTGCCAATCCACATGTGAGTTTATGATTCCTTGTGCATGTTTTCAGGTCATGGTATGAGATTGGCACCACTACCATTCTCCACTGTTGGCTTCTCCACAGAGATTAACACAATTCCATATGATCTCTACACATTTACTAGGTTCATACCAGCTGCTCATCTCATCAAAAACAACATCTCTTCTCACTGTAAACTCATGACTAGAAGGGTTATAGCATCTATACCCTTTATGCTGTAACCAATAAAGATGCACTTCTTAGCTTTTGGATCCAACTTGGATCTCAACTCATCTGGCACATGAACATAGGCAATGCAACCAAAAACTTTCAAATGAGAAATATCTGGTTTCCTACCAGTATACCTCTCCTTTGGCGTCATGCCATGTATTGCTACAGTGGGAGTCCTGCTCATTATGTAGACTGCTGTAGCAACTGCTTCAGCCCAATAATAATCTGACAGGTCTTTTTTGTTGAGCATGGCACGAGATACCTCTCCAATATGCATGTTTTTCCTTTCTGCAAGTCCATTTTGCTATGGGGTATGACTGCATGAATATTGCTGCTTTATGCCATGCTCATGCACGAACCTTGCAAACTCTTTTGAGAGGTACTCTCCCCCTCCATCTTACCTTAGGCATTTTATTTATAGGCCTGTTTCTTTTTCAACCATAGCTTTAGAAGCTTTGAAATGCCCAAACACTTCACTTTTATTTTTCATAAAATACACCCAAACTTTTTTGTTGTAGTCATCAATAAAAGAGAAAAAATAATGATAGCCTCCAATAGATGGAGCTTTAGTAGTCCACACATCAGAGTGGATTAGTTCCAATGGCCTCTTACTCTCTTGAACATGTCTAGGAAATGGTTTCCTTGCGTGTTTTCAAAATTGACATGCTTCACATACCTTATGCATTTCTGCAACCTTGAACTTAGGCAATCTTGCAATAATTTTTGGGCCTGCATTAATTTAAGTCACTGTACATTAACATGACCAATGTGTTTATGCTAGATATCAATATCTGCAACTACACCGGTCCCATGTGCAAACATTGATGCACTCAATTCAAGCATGTCCACATCGAACATAAACATCCTGCCCTTCTTCTTCCCTTTTGCTATCAAGCGACCTTTATTTTTCATATCCTCAACAAAGCATCCATGATGATTAAATCTGACTTGCAAGCCCTGCTTAACCATTTGACCAATAGAAACCAGGTTCTTGATGATATTCGGGACATGAAATACATCAGACATGTGTTTCTTTTTCCCATCTTGAATAGACAAAGGAATTTTACCAATCTGCAGAATAGGATGTGCAGTATCATCACCAGTGATCTCCACAAATCCTAGTCTTTCCATTTTCCTTGCATCCTGCATCCATTTGGCATGATCTGTCATGTGGTTTGATGCACCTGAGTCAACATACCATGTAAGAGAATAATACAACATCTGTTCTCAACAGATAAGAGGATCTCATATGCAAGAGAGAAAAGTTGATAGTATGGAGAATCAAAAAATTTGATTACTATAAAACTCATACAATAGATGGCGCTACCTCCCAGCCGTGCGCTCCTGTGTGAGAAGCTTCAATGGCATGCTGGAAATAGTAGAGGACGGAGGCTAGATGCTAAGGAATCAGGGTTGCTGTAGCCAGTGATAAATATGGGCTTCACGGGCTTGCTCTTATATAGCCACCAGTTGTAGTCGGTTAGACCCAATTGGGAGATGGACCCAGTCCGCCCAAAACGGTCGACTAGAGATCGGTCTCGAAATAGGCCACCGACCACACGTTAGAACCGTGGCACAGAAGAGAGTAACTTTGGCTATTGGTCAAATTAACAATATTGTCTAGATGGCTATCAAAATTAAACAAAAGACCAAAAAAGATAAGATTGAGAAGTAGAAACATCTTTATCTCAAGCATTTCACTAAAGATATCACCAGAGAATGAGAGATACGTGAGCCTAAGGCAAAAATTACTTGACTTGGTGCTTAGAATTTGGTTTTTGGACTGACCCAGAAATTGAACTTGGGTAGGTATTGAAGTCAAACCATGCACATTGTTGATAAGAAAGAATGTTACTAATGAGCAAGGATTACATATTTAAGTAGTCACATTAATTTTTTGGTGATTTACATTTTTGGATACCTTTTTTAGAAAATGATGCACACGAACATGGTGAAAACCTTTCGGTAAATGATTACCTGGAAATGAGTGGACCACCATTGATAATGGCCCCACTACTTCTGGTAAGAGGGAGCATTACCACTAGTTTGTAATATGCTAATTATGTACAAAGGCATTTTCATCCATGCATCATTCAAAGAAACACAAGAAGATTGAAATGCTGTCCTTTGCATTTATGAATCGTCATTTGGCACAATAGGTATAGGGGATATGGACTACAATCTTGCAAAAAAATCTAGTCTATCAGTTATTGTTTTTCTAATTACCAAAATGAAGATTTTATTCTCATGCTATTTGCGAATGAGTAAGACGTTCATGTCATGCACTAAGGAAAACATGAAAACATCAATAAAATCCGAGAGATGACCAGTTTCATGCTATCAATTAAAGACATTTTCTATAGTATAAAACTATGTTTGCTTGGAGCTAAACTGATCCCCATGGAGTGCCACCCAAGATATGTCAACATCGTATCACATTGATGTTTTAGTGCCAAGATAGTCCATCATAAGAGGTACTAGATAAATAAAAATTATTCCAACAAGGTCAATACTAAGCTTGGTTATTTGATCAAGGCAAGCTTCATGTCTACAATTAATCAGATTGATTGGCTATTTCCAATTGTGATGGTGTCCAAGAAAAATGGGAAGCTCTAATTATGCTTGGATTACCAAAAATTAAATGCTTAAATTGTACTAGATTGATTTTTTATTCCTTTTAGTGCAGACCGCATTCTATAGTAGGTAGCAAATCATGAGATGTACTCGTTCATGGATGGGTACAATGGTTACAATCAAAATTTCATTGGAACCTGAGGAGTAGTTAAAGATCTTTTTTATTACCAAGTAGGGTTCATATGCAAACAAGTTTAAGCCTATTAGGTTGGGAAACACACCATCTAACTTTCAATGATTTATGGTCTTGACCTAACCAAGCACAACAAGACAAAGCACCCATAGAAGCGCACACAGACACGTTTACTGAACTCAAAAAAAAACTTACGGGCGCGTCTATTTGTGCATCTATTTCTGCGTCTTGAGACCTGCGTCTAACAACGCGTCTATATAGCAGACATACACGCGTATAGACGTGCATTTAGATGCTTAAATAGATGCTCCGCTGAATGCCTTTATAAACGCACAAATAGACGCTTCTCGAATAGACAGACGCGTTTATAGATGCACTGATAGACGTGCTTTATAATATTTTTTTAAAACTTATAGAATGTTGTGTATGTTGTGTATGCTATATAGTTACAAGAATCCCATTTCCACATTGTGTAATTCAATTCTTACAGCCAACCACATTTTAATTACAATTCCAAATAAAACATTACAACTCCAAAATGCAATAAAATTGAAAGCTCAAAAAGTGCTTGTATGTACATATAGCATGAAGCTAAGCCATGTCATGTGGCTTCAAGTATAAAAAATAAGGAAGCTAAGCCACGTCATGTGGCTTCAAGTGCAAAAAATAAGAGGAGTGTATATACAAGAGGCACGAAGCCAAGCCAGTGGCTTTAAGTACAAAAAAGAGTATCTAGCACTACTTCTACGACTAATCCTCGCTGCCTTCCATGCTCCCTTCTGCGCTCCCTTATGTGCCTCCTTCCTCGTCTTCTTCCTTGTCGTCTTGTGCACGGGCCTGTAAACAAGGGACAACATATATCAATCTATGAAAAATCAAATCTTTACTTATAATATTGACATTATTTAATTACTTTCAAATAACTCGGGGGCCGCTCCAGTAGCCCGGATATACTGCTCCTCAATAATCAACCCGTCATCATAGAAGTGCCTCCATGTATCTCCTCTGCGATGGTGGTGGTGGTAGGCTGTCTCGATAGGAGTAGGGTATCTGCCCACGATCTCAAGCTGCAAGACGACACAATTTGTGGAGGGATTAGTACAAAAACAATCTCCTAATAAACTACATAAGCAATATAATTTGAGATCGATACTTACAAAGTGGGCCTCCCATGATTCAACACCCTGCTCCAAAATGCACGCTTCCATATTGCTCCATCTGGATCCTTCGTGCCTCCACATGTTGCAGACTGGGGTCCTCCCTCGCTGACTTCATTGCTTTCTTCCACTCACGCTTATGAGTGGTGTGGGGCAAGCCCCTTGGTGGTTGACCTCCCTCGAGCTTGGCAAACTCCGCTAGTGCCTGCCTCTTAAGTGAAGATATTTTATTGCCAAGTATCGTAACAATCTTTGACTTGGCCCATTTATCTGTGAACTGGCGATTGGGGGGGTTAGGATACCTAGAGCAAACAACAGCGAGGTCTCAATAGCTGGAGACTGCACGGGATTACGCTGACCACTCATAGCTGGAGAACCGAGTCTCGATTGCACACGAGTACGCCGATGGCTCTACGAGATAGAAGGACCTCCTGACGGCATGGGGGAAGGGGCATAAGATAGCATGGCAGAAGGGGCATAAGACGGCATGGGGGAAGGGGCATAAGATGGCATGGGAGATGGGCCTGCACTGTGTAGCCGGCTAGGCTGTGCTGACTCCACTGGGGTGATCTCAGCTGGTGTGGGGTGGTTTGGAGTCTATAGTGCCGACTCTTGGGGGGTGTTTAGAGTACCCATCATATACCCATATAACTCCGTAGGACTAGGAGGGTGCCCTAAAAGATTATATAAGTCCCTAAAAATAGAATCCCAGGGATCAGGTGAGCCCGAAGCGCTTCCTGGCCACATGATGAACTGGAAAAAATAAAAAAAGACTATTAGTGATGAGCTGAGAAGAGAGGGGAAAGGAAGAGAGGATTACTGTCGGAGCACATCTATAGACGCGTCTGATTAGCGCGTCTATTTTTGCGTATAACAGCGCATCTATAGATGCGACTGCCTATGTCTGCAAACACAGGCTAGATGCGCATCTAGACGCGCCTGTAAACGCACTTTTAGATGCGCTCTGAGACATGCCTATAGACGCGCTCTGACAAACAGACTTTTCTAAAAAGTAGAAAAGGACATGCGCCCGACACACAAACGTAACACTGATACCCAAATCATGCATTTTTTGGATACGAGAAAGTACAAATCCAAAGAGAGCAAACTTCCAAAAAAGATCAATTGCAAAAAGACTTACCTTGGATAGAGGTATGGAAGGTTCTTCTCCTTTTTCAAAGTTGCTTCTCTTCCTTGTTCACCCTCCTCTCCTTTAATCTTGGAAGTAAGTGTGGGTGCCTTTCTCTTAAGTGTAAGCTTAAAAGTAAGTGTGGGTGCCTTTCTCTTAAGCGTCAGAACTGTGGATCTGCTAATAATGAAGCAAGCAAGCCGCGTGAAGTATAAGTAATGTGAAGAAAAGCAAGTTTAAAAGCCGCGTCTATAGACGTGTCTAAGAGCGCATCTAATTACATAGATTAGACACGGTTTTAGATGCGCTTGTAGATGCACACAGACACATAGAACAGACAGACGCGGTTTTAGATGCGCCTCTAGACGCACCACAGAGTTTAAAATTAAATATTTGAAGAAAAGCAAAATTTTTTGGGTTGTTTGTTTGTAGCATATTGAAGACACATGGCCAAGATTCAAGGAAGAACCTAGGAGCTTGAGACTTGGATTGGGTATGGACGGTGTGAACCCATTTGGTCTCAAAAGCACCTCTTACAATGTATGGCTAGTGATATTGGTGAATTATAATCTTCCACCCTCTATGGCTATTAAGAAAGGACATGTTATGCTGTCCCTTCTAATTCTAGGGAAACATAAAGTCAAAAATCTTGATGTTTATTTGGAGCCTTTGATTGACTAGCTAGAGATACTTTGGAGAGGTATCGAGGTGCATGATGTGAGCAGGCCTCCCTCATCACGAGACTTCAACTGCAAAGCAGTCTTGATGTGGACGATGCATGACTTCCCAGGCTATGGCGAGTGTTCAGGTAAGCATTGCACTTCTAATTATGAATAGGCAAAGGATGTGGCACCCTAAACCCACCTTCAACTCTTAATTGCATCTATTTTTCAGGTCTCACTACGTCGGGTTACCATGCATGTCCAGTTTGTGGTCCTTCGCTAGTTGCCTCACGGGCAGACGCATTGAATAAGGTCATCTATGAGAATCACCATCGATTTCTCCCACGTGATCTTCCCAGATATGTTGCCCCTTGGAATGAAGTCCTCCCACAATCACTCACCGCGGGAGATTGGATGAGAATTTGGGATAGTTCCATGACTCCTCCACCACTTGGCATGAGCCAATAAGGGTTTGTAACTATTGTGTGCTATATTGGCTGGAAATAAATATTGCCCGCTAACACCAACTTTTGTTTAGATACTCCATCTTTTATCGTTTACCATATTGGTCCCACCTCAAGATCAATCACCTACTTGATCCCATGCATATCTTCAAGAATGTGGCATCTACCATTTGGGAGCATTTGAATGGGACACAAGATTCTGCAGGCATAAGGGAGGATCTACGTACCACAGGGAGGATGCATGAAGCTTGGCCACAAGAGAGACCAAATGGGCGTGTTTTTTAACCTCGTACACTGTGGATGTTATCAAAGCTAGAGATGGTGACGGTGAAGCGCGCTATTACTACAATTCGTACAAGCCAACAACATCTTATAGTACATTTGGTGGATGAGATTGCTATATGCGGTACTATACATGCACGATGGTTGTTCTTCCTCGAGCGCTTCATGAAGACCTTGAAGGGTTGCACCTATTCCGATTAATTAATTAGCTCGCTCGAAATCACCTTTTCCATTATCAAATTAACCTAAGGAAATTTGAAAATATTAAATCGTGTTAATTTACTACTTCCCTCCGTGTTGCCTCTTGCTTCTTGCCACCCTTTGCTCTTGCCTTTCCTTCTCTCCCCTCCTCTGCTCCTTCGCCCTCTCTGCCTCCTCCCTCACCTCTCCCTCAGCTCCCCTTCGGCCTCTACTCTCTCACTACACTATGTTAGAGGACTTTGAAACATTGATATTATCGCCAGAATGGGAATTAGACCCTCCACCTTCTCTCAATGTGGATAGCATGGAAGGGCAACAATCTGAATAGACTCCAGGGAATGACAATGTGGAATCTCTTTGACTTTACTTTTACATGCATGGTTTAAGTAATTACTAATTAGATACTTCTTTATTAGAGGGTTGATTCCTTTTAAAAGGTAGTTAAAACTATTAGTTTTCTATTATGTACTTCTTTCATCGAAATTGTTGTATTCCTTAATTTCTCTTATTGAGTACTAAATATTATAAATTAATAATTTTGATTTATGGTGTATCCAAACTATGGATCATTTTTTTTAAATTTTTGCATGTCTTATATTATTTGAATAATAGGTGATTTTAAATTTTAAATTTTAATAAATTCTTTATTGAACTATTTCAAATTATAGTGTATAGGGATGGTCTTAAAACTCAACCACCTAGTTGGAAGGGATTTCCCTTCTTCTCTTGAAGGACAATTTGTCTTTATATTTAATCTTAAAATGTCAAAGAGAGAGTTTTAACTAATATCCCCAAATATTAGCTATAGTTTGTAAAGCCAAAGCATAAAAACTTAAAAGAGATGAGGGAATACGGGATCCATTCCAAAAGAATGGCTAAGACCCCAGGGTGGCTTTCTTACAATGTTCTTATATAGGATGATGGACTAAACAACAATTGACAAACAAGGGAATGGATGATCCAAGAGCTTCCAAAATGGTCAAAGTCAAGGGGCCACAAGGGTTCCAGATGAAATTTGACCAAAATTACCTACTATTGGAATAACTTTGTATTATGGATGAATAATGAGCATCATCATGATGAGCTAGCTAGCCATATCTTGTTAAATAAAGTGGGTCGGATTCTTCTTTCTATTGTACCATGCCTGTTGAAGCTATGTTAGGATTAAAACTGCCCAACTCCAAATCTCGTAATTTGCTAACTTGAATCTTGCTCACTCAAGGGATGACTCCAACTATGACTCTATGAAAAACCCGGGTTTAGTGTTGAAAAATCCATTTCCATGCATCATAATTATATAACAAGAAAAGGGATGCACATGGGATATAAATAAACTATGAATTGAGAAATAAGAAATCATAGATCAACCTTGTAGAGTGTAATATATGCTCAATATATGTACATGTTTTGAACATTGTGAAGCCCTAACTCACTACACTCTACTTTTGCCTCTATGTTTTGTGTTTACAAATTTTTTATATTTTTGTCATCCCAATATTAATAGTGGCCATTTTTGGAAGGCAAATATGTATGGAAAGATGATCTATTTTGGGAAAAGTCTATATGAAAGAGTTGTCGAATTTATAATAGGCTGTAATTTTGATACTTGTAATTTACTAATTCTCTCATTTGGATGGGGAAAGAATGGCCCAAAGGTCAAGAAAAAACACATTAGAGTGCTTTTTTTGCTTGGATTTATGTGCAAGATTCTAAAGTGCATGTTTGAGGCCTAAGTGGCAGATTCTGGTAGAAAGTGATGATGAACAAAGTTGTAAGGAATCGAACTCTCTCTCTCTCTCTACCTCCCTCTCTTGGCGGCCACGGCCCCTAGAAGTTTCATTCTCTCTCCCTCTCTCTTTATCTCTGTCCCTCTAAGTCTCCCTCCTCTCTCTCTCTCTCTCTCTCTCTCTCTCTCTCTCTCTCTCTCTCTCTCTCTCCCTCTCTCTCTTTCTCTCTCCCTAAGTCTCCCTCCTCTCTTCTCTCTCTCTCTCTCTCCCTCTCCCTTCCTACTCTCTCCCTCCCTCTAGCACAGAAGTTTAATTCCTCCCTCTCTCTCCCTCTCTCTCTTTCTCTCTCTCTCTCTCTCTCTCTCTCTGTTCTCTCTCTCTCTCTCTCTCTCTCTCTCTCTCTCTCTCTCTCTCTCTCTCTCTCTCCCTCTCTCCCTCTCTCTCTTTCTCTCTCCCTAAGTCTCCCTCTTCTCTTCTCTCTCTCTCTCTCTCCCTCTCCCTCCCTCTCTTTCTTTCCCTCCCTACTCTTCTAGTAGAGAAGTTTCATTCCCTCTCTCTCCCTCTCTCTCTTTCTCTCTCCCTAAGTCTCCCTCTTCTCTTCTCTCTCTCTCTCTCCCTCTCCCTCCCTCTCTTTCTTTCCCTCCCTACTCTTCTCTCTCATTGCTGCGAGGAGACTCTCTTCTCTCTCTCCCTCTCTCAGCTCTCTCTTTCTTTCCCTCCCTACTCTTCTCTCTCATTTAAGGAGCCCCTCTTCTCTCTCTTAATCTCTTGTCTCTCTCCCTCTCTCTTTCTCTCCCTCCCTACTCTTCTCTCTCATTTCTCATTCTCTCTCTCCCTCTCTCTCTTTCTCTCCCTCCCTCCTCTTCTCTCTCTTAATCTCTTGTCTCTCTCCCTCCCTACTCTTCTCTCTCATTTCTCATTCTCTCTCTCCCTTTGGTGGCCACGGCCCCGAAGAGCCCCTCTTCTCTCTCTTAGTTTCTCTCTTTCCCTCTCTCCTCTCGCCACGTTTCATTCTGATAAACATCTCTCTCTCTCTCCCTCTCTCTCCCTCTCTCTCTTTCTCCCTCTCTCTCTTTCTCTCTCTCTCCCTCTCTCTCTTTCCCTCTCTCTCTCTTTCTCTCTCTCCCTCTCTCTCTTTTTGTCTCTCTCCCTCTCTCTCCCTACTCTCTCCCTCCCTCAAGCAGCCATGGCCCCCAGGAGACCCTCTTCTCTCTCTTAATCTCTCTCCCCCTCTCTCCTCTCTCTTTCTTTCCCTCCCTACTCTTCTCTCTCATTTAAGGAGCCCCTCTTCTCTCTGTGAATCTCTCTCTCTCTCTCCCTCTCTCCTCTCTCTCTTTCTCTCCCTCCCTACTCCTCTCATTTCTCATTCTCTCTCTCATTTCTATTCTCTCTCTCCCTTTGGCGGCCACAGCCGCCAAGAGCCCCTCTTCTCTCTCTTAATTTCTCTCTTTCCCTCTCTCCTCTCTCTCCTCTCTTTCTCTCCCTCCCTATTCTCTCATTTCTCAAATTTACAAACTCAAATATAAATAAAAAACTAATTAAAATAGAACTCAAAAACTCAAATAAGAAACTAATTTAAAAAGAATTGTAATGCCTTCTAAAAGACCCCCCTCCTCAAAAACTTTAACAATAAACTAATTGAAAAAGAATTGTAAGTAAAGAAAAAGAATTACAAGATGAATTTTAAAAAATAGAACTCAAAAACTTTAATAAGAAACTAATTGAAAAAGAATTGTAAGTAAAGAAAAAGAATTACAAGACGAATGAAAAAGAATGCAAGTACCTAGAAAAAGTGAAAAAAGTAAGGCTCCGCTTATCCTTTCTCTTCCACTCTTGGTTGCTTCAATGAAATGAGGAGAGAGTTAGAATGAATGAATGGAAAGAAAAGTATATATAAGAAAAACTAGCCCACTCCTCCTACGCATAAATTTGAATTTTCAAAAAAGAGAGGGAAATTTGAATTCATTATAAATTTGAATTCAAATTTGTGTTCAACATTCTTCTCATACTTTCTTCTCATACATTCCTTTTGAATTCAAATTTGTGTTCAACATTCTTCTTGATACTTTCTTCAACATTCTTCTTGATACTTTCTTCTCGTAAGTCCTTTTCATTCTTCTCATAAGTCAAATCTTATTTGTCGCTCTTGCTCGTGATAGTAAGTCAAATTGTCCTCTCTCCTCTCTCTCCTTCTCCTCCCTCCTCTCCTCTCCCTCTCTCTCTCTCCTCTCTCTCCTTCCGCTCCCCTCCCTCCCTCCCTCCCTCGACCCCTCACCTTCCCGTCCTCCCCTCCCCTCCCTTCCCCTCCCCTCCCCTCCCTCCGCCGCCAAAACCCCTCCCCTCCCTCTGCTGCCTCCCCTCCCCTCCCTCCGCCGCCAAAACCCCTCCCCCCCTCGATCCCTCCCCCCCCTCCCCTCCCCTCCCGCTCCCCCCCTCCCCTTCCCCCTCTGCCCCCCCCTTCCCCCTCCCCCCCTCCCCTTCCCCCTCTTCTCTCCCCGTCCCATCCCCTTCCCCAGGGCCAGCCCCCCCCCTACCCACTTTCCCCCCCGCCCCCGTCCCACCCCCTTCCCCCCTTCCCCAGCCCCCCCCTCCCCCCTTTCCCCCCTGTCCCACCCCCTTCCCCCTCCACCCCCCCTTCCCCCCCTTCCTCGTCCCACCCCCTTCCCCCTTCCCCGTCCCACCCCCTTCCCTAGGGCTGGCGGCCTCAGCCGCCAACCCCCCTACCCCCTTTCACCCCTGCCCCCGTCCCACCCCCTTTCCCCCCCTACCCCCTTTCCCCCCCGCCCCTGTCCCACCCCCTTCCCCCTCCACCCCCCCTTCCCCACGGCCGCCAGCCCCCCTTCCCCCCTTCCTCCCCCGCCGTCCCACCCCCTTCCTCCCCCCTTCCCCCCCGCCCCCCTCCCCCCTTCCCCCAAGCTGGCAGCCGCGGCTGCCAGCCCCCCCCTCCCCCCTTTCCCGCACCCCCTTCCCCCTTTCCCGACCCACTCCCTAGCCCCCCCCCTCCCCCCTTTCTTGACCCACTCCCCGCCCCCCCTCCCCCCTTTCCCCTCCACCCCCCCTTCCCCCACCCCCCTCGCACCCCCTTCCCCCTCCCGCCCCTTCACCCTTGCCCCCCCCTCCACGGGCTGGTGACCACGGTCGCCAGCCTTCCCCCCCCTCTTGCACCCCCTCGCACCCCCCCTCTCGCACCCCCTTGCACCCCCCTCTCGCACCCCACCCCCTTCCCCCTCCACGGGCTGGTGACTGCAGTCGCCAGCCTTTCCCCCCCCTCTTGCACCCCCTCGCACCCCCCCCTCTCGCACCCCACCCCCTTCCCCCTCCCCCCCCTTCACCCCCCCCCCTTCCCTGCCCCCTCTCCCCCCCCTCCCCCCTTCCCCCGGGCTGGTGGCCGTGGTCGCCAGCCCCCCAGCCCCCCCCTCTCGCACCCCACCCCCTTCCCCCTCCCCCCCCTTCACCCCTGCCCCCCCTTCCCCGCCCCCTCTCCCCCCCTCCCCCCTTCCCCACCCCCCCTTCCCCCCCCCTCCTCCCCACCCCCCCTTCCCCCCCCTCTTCCCCCCAGCCCCTCCCACCCCCTTCACCGCTAGCCCCTCCCACCCCCTTCACCCCTCCCACCCCCTTCCCCCTCCCCCCCCTTCACCCTCGCCCCCCCCTCCCCGCCCCCTCTCCCCCTCCCTCCCCCCTTCCCCTGAGCTGGCGGCTGTGGCCGCCAGCCCCCCAGCCCTCTTAGGCCCCCCCCCTCTTAGCCCTCCCCCCCCCTCTTCCCCACCCCCCCTTCCCCCGGGCTGGCGGCCGCGGCCGCTAGCCCCTCCCACCCCCTTCCCTCTCCCCCCCCTTCACCCCCGCCCCCCCCCTTCCCCACTCCCCCCTTCCCCCCCTCCCCGCCGCTAGCCCCCCCCTCCCCCCTTCCCCCCCGCCAGTCCCCCCCCCCCTCCTCCCCTTTCGCCAGACCCCCCCCTCCCCCCTTCCCCCCTCGCCCCCCTTTTCCCCTCCAGGGGAGACCCAATCCCCCCCTTCCCCCCCGCCCCCCTTCCCTCCTCCTTTCCCCCCTCTACTCTACCCCCGCCTCTCCCTCCCTTCCTCCTCCCTTCCCTCCAGCCCCTCCATCCTCTTCTTCTCCTCCCCTCAACCTTTCTCTCTCTAGTTCCTCTCTCTTCAAATTTTTAAAAAAAATCTAGATAAAGAATTAATCAAAAAAATTTGCAAGTACCTGGAAAAAGTTTGTAAGTTTGCTCTTTCTTGCTCTTCCTTCCTTGCTCTCTTGATCGTCCTTGCTTTCTTGCTTCAATGAATGAAATGAGGGGAGAATGAATGAAGAAGGAAGACTATATATAAGAAAATTTAGGTTTTCCTCCTCCTCTTCTATTGGCTTTCCATTCCTCCCCTCTCTCCTATTGGCTTTTCATTTATCCCCTCTCCCATTGGCTCCCATTACTCCCCCTCTCCCATTGGACCCTCATCCCTCATCCCAATCTTCCATTAGCCCTCCCCCCATCCATCCATTTCTTCTTCCTCCCCATTGCCACCACTCCCATCCCACATTTCCACCAAGTCCCATACTCCTCCCATTTCCCAAAATCCCATATTTCCCCATCTCACCCTCCTCTTTTTCATCCCCTATTAACTCCCTCACTCATTTCACTCCCTTATTATCCTACTCCCCTATCACCTTCCCCTCTCCCATTCCATTCTTCCCTCCCCACTCTCACTTCCACTTCCCATTACTCACTTGCCATTTGAAAACTATTAATACATTATTATACTATTTTTTATACTTATTATCATACACCCCTATTACTTCCCTCTCCCATTCCACTCCTCCCTCCTCACTCCCACTTCCACTTCCCATTACTCACTTGCTATACACATTTGCAGACTATTAATATATTATTATATGATTTTTTATACTATTTGCAAACTTACATCTGGGCAAAATCACAGGTGTCAAAGCGATCCTATTGTGGTCATACAACAACTGTGCTTTTATTCAAGTGCGTATTTATCCTCATCAACAAGTTTATTTACTCAAGGTATGAAGTGCATAATTTGTGCACTAGGTGTTTACTTTGTTGTATCAAAATTGTTTGCCACACACACACACATATACACATACCGAGAATTTTCTAATATTATCGCATCTACATTTCTCCGATGGGCACAAAACTTTGTACACGCCTCCACATAGGTCTTATTGACTTGCATACAAAGTGGTGCACCCATCCCATAAGTACTTGTTCGAATAACACACCTCCAAACGTATTTTATGATGATTGTGCATAACACTAGGAACAAAATGGTGTATCATGTGAGATCGACTATGCAAATCATATCCAATGGACACAAGACTTTCACGTTCCTCAACCTAGGCAGTATTGACTTGTGTGCAAAGTGGCATCCCCATCCGATAAGTACTTGTTTGAAAAATACACCTACAATCGTGTTTTTTGACCGTTGTACATGACACCAAGGCCAAAAACGGTATTTAATACTCAATCTACCATGTAAAGCATATCCTATGGGCACAATACTTTGCACGTGCCTCAAAAGTGGTGGTATGGTATTCCGTACTTTTTAGAATATCACACCTAGGACCATGTTTTTTATTGGTTGTTGTCCATGACACTAAGGCAAAAACATTGATTTATGCTTAATCGACAATGCAACACATATGCGATCATCACACTACTTTGCACACATCTCAACCTAGGTATTATTGACTTACATGCAAAGTGGCATGCCCATCCCATAAGTACTTAGTCGAATAACACATCTAGGACCGCGTTTTTTTATGATTGTGCATGATACTAAGGCCAAAACATTGTTTAATGCTTTTTTGACAATGCAAAGCATATTCGATGGGCACAATACTTTGCACACACCTTCAACTAGGTGGAATTGACTTACATGCAAAGTGGCACGCCCATCCCATCAGTGCTTGATCGGATAACATACCTAGCAGCGTGTTTTTTTACGGATGTGCATGACACTAGAGCAAAAATAGTATTTAATGCTCGATCGACCATGCAAAGGATATCCGATGGGAAAAACACTTTTCATACACCTTAACCTAGGTGGTATTGAAATTTTCTCAAAGAGGCACACCCATCCGATAAGTACTTGATCAGATAACACACCTAAGGGCGTGTTTTTTTGCGGATGTCCATATCACTAGGGAAAAAATGGTGTACAATGCGTGATCCACCATGCAAAGCATATCCGATGGTGACAATACTTTGCGCACACCTCAACGTAGTTGAAACGGACTTGCGTGCAAAGTGGAGCCCCCATCCAATAAGTACTTGTTTAATTAACACACTTAGGACCGTGTTTTTTCATGGTTGTGCATGACACTAAGGCAAAAACGGTGTTTTATGCTTGATCGACAATGCAAAGCATATCCGATAGGCACAATACTTTGCACACACCTTCAACTAGGTGGAATTGACTTACATGCAAAGTGGCATTCCCATCCCATAAGTGCTTGATTGGATAACATAACTAGCAGCATGTTTTTTTACGGATGTGCATGACACTAGAGCAAAAATAGTATTTATTGCTCGATAGATGATGCAAAGGATATCCGATGGGCACAACACTTTTCGTACACCTCAACCTAGGTGGTATTGGAATGTTCTCAAAGAGGCACACCCATCCTATACCTACTTGGTCAGATAACACACCTAAGGGCGTGTTTTTTTACGGATGTGCATATCACTCGGGAAAAAATGGTGTATAATGCGTGATCAACCATGGAAAGCATATCCGATGGTGACAATACTTTGCACGCACCTCAACGTAGCTGAAACGGACTTGTGTCCAAAGTGGAGCCCCCATTCGATAAGTACTTGTTTGAATAACACACCTAGGACCGTGTTTTTTCATGGTTATGCATGACACTAAGGCAAAAACGGTGTTTTATGCTTGATCGACAATGCAAAGCATATCCGATGGGCACAATAATTTGCACACACCTTCAACTAGGTGGAATCAAATTACATGCAAAGTGGCACGCCCATCCCATAAGTGCTTGATCGGATAACATACCTAACAGCGTGTTTTTTGACGGATGTGCATGACACGAGCAAAAATAGTATTTAATGCTCGATCGACCATGCAAAGGATATCCGATGGGCACAACACTTTTCGTACGCCTCAACCTAGGTGGTATTGAAATGTTGTCAATGAGGCACACCCATCCGATAAGTACTTGGTCAGATAACACACCTAATGGCATGTTTTTTTGTGGATGTCCATATTACTACGGAAAAAATGGTGTATAATGCGTGATCGACCATGCAAAGCATATCCGATGGTGACAATACTTTGCATGCACCTCAACTTAGTTGAAATGGACTTGCGTGCAAAGTGGAGCCCCCATCCGATAAGTACTTATTTGAATAACACAACTACGGCCGTGTTTTTTGACAGTTGTACATGACACCAAGGACAAAAACGGTGTATAATGCGTGATCGACCATGCAAATCATATCTGATGGTGACAATACTTTGCACACACGTCAACTTAGTTGAAATCGACTTGCGTGCAAAGTGGAGCCCCCATCTGATAAGTACTTGTTTGAAAACACACTTAGGACCGTGTTTTTTCATGGTTGTGCATGACACTAAGGAAAAAACGGTGTTTTAGGCTTGATCGACAATGCAAAGCATATCCGATGGGCACAATACTTTGCACACACCTTCAACTAGGTGGAATTGACTTACATGCAAAGTGGCACTCCCATCCCATAAGTGCTTGATCGGATAACATACCTAGCAGCGTATTTTTTTACGGATGTGCATGACACTAGAGCAAAAATAGTATTTAATGCTCGATCAATCATGCAAAGGATATCCGATGGGCACAACACTTTTCGTACACCTCAACCTAGGTGGTATTTAAATGTTCTCAATGAGGCACACCCATCCGATAAGTACTTGGTTAGATAACACACCTAATGGCGTGTTTTTTTGTGGATGTGCATATCACTAGGGAAAAAATGGTGTACAATGCGTGATCGACCATGCAAAGCATATCTGATGGTGACAATACTTTGCATGCATCTCAGCCTAGTTAAAATGGACTTGTTTGCAAACTGGAGCCCCCATCCGATAAGCACTTGTTTGAATAACACACCTAGGACCGTGTTTTTTCATGGTTGTGCATGACACTAAGGCAAAAACGGTGTTTTATGCTTGATCGACAATGCAAAGCATATCTGATGGGCACAATACTTTGCACACAGCTTCAACTAGGTGGAATCAACTTACATGCAAACTGGCACACCCATCCCTTAAGTGCTTGATCAAATAACATACCTAGCAGCGTGTTTTTTTACGGATGTGCATGACACTAGAACAAAAAGAGTATTTAATGCTCGATCGACCATGCAAAGGATATCTGATGGGCACAACACTTTTCATACACCTCAACCTAGGTGGAATTGAAATGTTCTCAAAGGGGCACACCCATCTGATAAGTACTTGGCCAGATAACACACCTAAGGGCGTGTTTTTTTGCGGATGTGCATATCACTAGGAAAAAAATGGTGTATAATGCGTGATCGACCATGCAAAGCATATCCAATGGTGACAATACTTTGCACGCTCCTCAATGTAGTTGAAAAGGACTTGCGTGCAAAGTGGAGCCCCCATCCGATAAGTACTAGTTTGAATAACACAGCTAGGACCGTGTTTTTTCATGGTTGTGCATGACACTAAGGCAAAAACGGTATTTTATGCTTGATCGACAATGCAAAGCATATCCGATGGGCAAAATACTTTTCACACACCTTTAACTAGGTGGAATTCACTTACATGCAAAGTGACACGCCCATCCCATAAGTGCTTGATCAGATAACATACCTAGCAGCGTGTTTTTTTACGGATGTGCATGACACTAGAGCAAAAATAGTATTTAATGCTCGATCGACCATGCAAAGGATATCCGATGGGCAGAACACTTTTTGTACACATCAACCTAGGTGGTATTGAAATGTTCTCAATGAGGCACACCCATCCGATAAGCATTTGGTCAAATAACACACCTAAGGGCGTGTTTTTTTGCGGATGTCCATATCACTAGGGAAAAAATGGTGTATAATCCGTGATTGACCATGCAAAGCATATCCGATGGTGACAATACTTTGCACACACCTCAATGTAGTTGAAACATACTTGCGTGCAAAGTGGAGCCCCCATCCGATAAGTACTTATTTGAATAACACACCTATGGCCGTGTTTTTATATGGTTGTGCATGACACTAAGGCAAAAATGGTGTTTTATGCTTGATCGACAATGCAAAGCATATTCGATGGGCACAGTACTTTGCACACACCTTCAACTAGGTGGAATTGACTTACATGCAAAGTGGCACGCCCATCGCATAAGTGCTTGATCGGATAACACACCTAGCAGCGTGTTTTTTTATGGATGTGCATGACACTAGAGCAAAAATAGTATTTAATGCTCGATCGACCATGCAAAGCATATCTGATGGGCACAATACTTTTTGTACACCTCAACCTAGGTGGTAATTAAATGTTCTCAAAGAGGCACACCCATCCGATAAGTACTTGGTCAAATAACATACCTAAGGGCATGTTTTTTTGCGGATGTGCATACCACTAGGGAAAAAACGGTGTATAATGCGTGATTGACCATGCAAATCATATCCGATGGTGACAATACTTTGCACACACCTCAAAGTAGTTGAAATGGACATGCGTGCAAAGTGGATCCCCCATCCGATAAGTACTTGTTTGAATAACACACCTAGGACCGTGTTTTTTCGAGGTTTTTTCATGGTTGTGCACGACACTAAGGCAAAAACGGTGTTTTATGCTTGATCGACAATGCAAAGCATATCCGATGGGCACAATACTTTGCAAACACCTTCAACTAGGTGGAATTGACTTACATGCAAAGTGGCACGCCCATCCCATAAGTGCTTGATCGGATAACACACCTAGCAGCGTGTTTTTTTACAGATGTGCATGACACTAGATCAAAAATAGTATTTAATGCTCGATCGACCATGCAAAGGATATCCGATGGGCACAACACTTTTTTTACATGTCAACCTAGGTGGTAATTAAATGTTCTCAATAAGGCACACCCATCCGATAAGTACTTGGTCAGATAACATACCTAATGGCGTGTTTTTTTGCGGATGTTCATATCACTAGGGAAAAAATGGTGTATAACGTATGATCGACCATGCAAAGAATATCCGATGGTGACAATACTTTGCATGCACCTCAACATAGTTGAAATGGACTTGCGTGCAAAGTAGAGCCCCCATCCGATAAGTACTTATTTGAATAACACAGCTACGGCCGTGTTTTTATATGGTTGTGCATGACACAAAGGCAAAAACGGTGTTTTATGCTTGATCGACAATGCAAAGCATATCCTTTGGGCACAATACTTTGCACACACCTTCAACTAGGTGGAATTGACTTACATACAAAGTGGAATTCCCATCGCATAAGTACTTGATCGGATAACACACCTAGCAGCGTGTTTTTTTACGGATGTGCATGACACCAAGGCAAAAATGGTATTTAATGCTCGATCGACCATGCAAAGCATATCCGATGGGCACAATACTTTTCCTACACCTTAACCTAGGTGGTAGTGAAATGTTCTCAAAGAGGTACACCCATCCCATAAGTACTTGGTCAGATAACATACCTAAGGGCATGTTTTTTTGTGGATGTGCATATCACTACGGGAAAAACGTTGTATAATGCGTAATCGACCATGCAGAGCATATCCGATGGTGACAATACTTTGCACACATCTCAACCTAGTTCAAAAAGACTTGTGTGCAAACTGGAGCCCCCATCCGATAAGTACTTGTTTGCTTAACACACTTAGGACCGTGTTTTTTCATGGTTGTGCATGACACTAAGGCAAAAACGGTGTTTTATGCTTGATTGACAATGCAAAGCATATCCAATGGGCACAATACTTTGCACACACCTTCAACTAGGTGAAATTGACTTACATGCAAAGTGGCATGCCCATCCCATAAGTGCTTGATTGGGTAACATACCTAGCAATGTGTTTTTTTACGGATGTGCATGACACTAGAGCAAAAGTAGTATTTAATGCTCGATCGACCATGCAAAGGATATCCGATGGGCACAACACTTTTCGTATGCCTCAACCTATGTGGTATTGAAATGATCTCAAAGAGGCACACCCATCTGATAAGTACTTGGTCAGATAACACACCTAAGGGCGTGTTTTTTTGCGGATGTGCATATCACTAGGGGAAAAATGGTGTATAATGCATGATCGACCATGCAAAGCATATCCGATGGTGACAATACTTTGCAGGCACCTCAACATAGTTTAGACTTGTGTGCAATGTGGAGCCCCCCTCCGATAAGTACTTATTTGAATAACACACCTACGGCTGTGTTTTTATATGGTTGTGCATCACACTAAGGCAAAAACGGTGTTTTATGATTGATCGACAATGCAAAGCATATCCGATGGGCACAATACTTTGCACACACCTTTAACTAGGTGGAATTTACTTACATGCAAAGTGGCATGCCCATCCCACAAGTGCTTGATCGGATAACATACCTAGCAGCGTGTTTTTTTACGGATGTGCATGACACTAGAGCAAAAATAGTATTTAATGCTCGATCGACCATGCAAAGGATATCCGATGGGCACAACACTTTTCCTACACCTCAACCTAGGTGGTATTGAAATGTTCTCAAAGAGGCACACCCATCCGCCGATAAGTACTTGGTCAGATAACACACCTAAGGACGTGTTTTTTTACGGATGTGCATACCACTAGGGAAAAAACGGTGTATAATACATGATCGACCATGCAAATCATATCTAATGGTGACAATACTTTGCACACACCTCAACGTAGGTGAAACAGACTTGTGTGCAAAGTGGAGCCCCCATCCGATAAGTACTTGTTCGATTAACGCACTTAGGACCGTGTTTTTTCATGGTTGTGCATGACACTAAGGCAAAAATGGTATTTTATGCTTGATCGACAATGCAAAGCATATCCGATGGGCAAAATACTTTGCACACACCTTCAACTAGGTGGAATTGACTTACATGCAAAGTGGCACACCCATCCCATAAGTGCTTGATCGGATAACATACCTAGCAGCGTCGGATGTGCATGACACTAGAGCAAAAATAGTATTTAATGCTCGATCGACCATGCAAAGGATATCCGATGGGCACAATACTTTTCCTACACCACAACCTAGGTGGTATTGAAATGTTCTCAAAGAGGCACACCCATCCAATAAGTACTTGGTCAGATAACACACCTAAGGGCGTGTTTTTTTGTGGATGTGCATATCACTAGGGAAAAAATGGTGTATAATGCATGATCGACCATGCAAATCATATCCGATGGTGACAATACTTTGCACACACCTCAAATTAGTTGAAACGGACTTGCATGCAAAGTGGAGCCCCCATCCGATAAGTACTTGTTTGAATAACACACCTAGGACCATGTTTTTTCATGGTTGTGCATGACACTAAGGCAAAAATGGTGTTTTATGCTTGATCGACAATGCAACGCATATTCGATGGGCACAATACTTTTCACACACCTTCAACTAGGTGGAATTGACTTACATGCAAAGTGGCATTCGCATCGCATAAGTACTTGATCGGATAACACACCTAGTAGCATGTTTTTTTACGGATGTGCATGACACTAGAGCAAAAATAGTATTTAATGCTCAATCGACCATGCAAAGCATATCCAATGGGAACTTTTCCTATGCCTTAACCTATGTGATATTGAAATTTTGTCAAAGAGGCACACCCATCCGATAAGTACTTGGTCAGATAACATACCTAAGGGCATGTTTTTTTGCGGATGTGCATATCACTACCGGAAAAACGTTGTATAATGCGTAATCGACCATGCAGAGCATATCCGATGGTGACAATACTTTGCACGCATCTCAAGCTAGTTGAAATGGACTTGCGTGCAAACTGGAGCCCCCATCCGATAAGTACTTGTTTGATTAACACACTTAGGACCGTGTTTTTTCATGGTTGTGCATGACACTAAGGCAAAAACGGTGTTTTATGCTTGATCGACAATGCAAAGCATATCCGATGGGCAAAATACTTTGCACACACCTTCAACTAGGTGGAATTGAATTACATGCAAAGTGGCACACCCATCCCATAAGTGCTTGATCGGATAACATACCTAGCACCATGTTTTTTTTACGGATGTGCATGATACTAGAGCAAAAGTAGTATTTAATGCTCGATCGACCATGAAAAGGATATCCGATGGGCACAATACTTTTCCTACACCACAACCTAGGTGGTATTGAAATGTTCTCAAAGAGGCATACCCATCCGATAAGTACTTGGTCAGATAACACACCTAAGGGCGTGTTTTTTTGCAGATGTGCATATCACTAGGGAAAAAACGGTGTATAATGCGTGATCGACCATGCAAATCATATCCGATGGTGACAATACTTTGCACACACCTCAACTTAGTTGAAACGGACTTGCATGCAAAGTGGAGCCCCCATCCGATAAGTATTTGTTTGAATAACACACCTAGGACCATGTTTTTTCATGGTTGTGCATGACACTAAGGCAAAAACGGTGTTTTATGCTTGATCGACAATGCAAAGCATATCCAATGGGCACAATACTTTGCACACACCTTCAACTATGTGGAATTGACTTACATGCAAAGTGGCATTCGCATCGCATAAGTACTTGATCGGATAACACACCTAGTAGCATGTTTTTTTTACGGATGTGCATGACACTAGAGCAAAAATAGTATTTAATTCTCGATCGGCCATGCAAAGCATATCCGATGGGAAAAATACTTTTCCTATGCCTTAACCTATGTGGTATTGAAATTTTGTCAAAGAGGCACACCCATCCGATAAGTACTTGGTCAGATAACATACCTAAGCGCATGTTTTTTTGCGGATGTGCATATCACTACTGGAAAAACGTTGTATAATGCGTAATCGACTATGCAGAGCATATCCGATGGTGACAATACTTTGCACGCATCTCAAGCTAGTTGAAACGGACTTGCGTGCAAATTGGAGCCCCCATCCGATAAGTACTTGTTTTATTAACACACTTCGGACCGTGTTTTTTCATGGTTGTGCATGACACTAAGGCAAAAACGGTGTTTTATGCTTGATCGACAATGCAAAGCATATCCGATGGGCAAAATACTTTGCACACACCTTCAACTAGGTGAAATTGAATTACATGCAAAGTGGCACACCCATCCCATAAGTGCTTGATCGGATAACATACCTAGCAGCATGTTTTTTTACGGATGTGCATGACACTAGAGCAAAAATAGTATTTAATGCTCGATCGACCATGCAAAGGATATCCGATGGGCACAATAATTTTCCTACACCACAACCTAGGTGGTATCGAAATGTTCTCAAAGAGGCACACCCATCCGATAAGTACTTGGTCAGATAACACACCTAAGGGCGTGTTTTTTTGCGGATGTGCATATCACTAGGGAAAAAATGGTGTATAATGCATGATCGACCATCCAAATCATATCCGATGGTGACAATACTTTGCACACACCTCAACTTAGTTGAAACGGACTTGCATCCAAAGTGGAGCTCCCATCCGATAAGTACTTGTTTGAATAACACACCTAGGACCATGTTTTTTCATGGTTGTGCATGACACTATGGCAAAAACGGTGTTTTATGCTTGATCGACAATGCAAAGCATATCCGATGGGCACAATACTTTGCACACACCTTCAACTAGGTGGAATTAACTTACATGCAAAGCGACATTCGCATCGCATAAGTACTTGATCGGATAACACACCTAGTAGCATGTTTTTTTTACAAATGTGCATGACACTAGAGCAAAAATAGTATTTAATGCTCGATCGACCATGCAAAGCATATCCGATGGGAACAATACTTTTCCTATGCCTTAACCTAGGTGGTATTGCAATTTTATCAAAGAGGCACACCCATCCGATAAGTACTTGGTCAGATAACATACCTAAGGGCATGTTTTTTTGCGGATGTGCATTTCACTACTGGAAAAACGTTGTATAATGCGTAATCGACCATGCAGAGCATATCCGATGGTGACAATACTTTGCACGCATCTCAAGCTAGTTGAAACAGACTTGCGTGCAAACTGGAGCCCCCATCCGCTAAGTACTTGTTTGATTAACACACTTCGGACCGTGTTTTTTCATGGTTGTGCATGATACTAAGGCAAAAACGGTGTTTTATGCTTGATCAACAATGCAAAGCATATCCGATGGGCAAAATACTTTGCACACACCTTCAACTAGGTGGAATTGAATTACATGCAAAGTGGCACACCCATCCCATAAGTGCTTGATCGGATAACATACCTAGCAGCGTGTTTTTTTTACGGATGTGCATGACACTAGAGCAAAAATAGTATTTAATGCTCAATCGACCATGCAAAGGATATCCGATGGGCACAATACTTTTCCTACACCACAACCTAGGTGGTATTGAAATGTTCTCAAAGAGGCACACCCATCCGATAAGTACTTGGTCAGATAACACACCTAAGGGCATGTTTTTTTGCAGATGTGCATATCACTAGGGAAAAAACAATATTGTGCTTGATCGGATAACATACCTAGCAGCGTGTTTTTTTACGGATGTGCATGACACTAGAGCAAAAATAGTATTTAATGCTCAATCGACCATGCAAAGGATATTCGATGGACACAACACTTTCGTATACCTCAACCTAGGTGGTATTGAAATGTTCTCAATGAGGCACACCCATCCGATAAGTACTTGGTCAGATAACACACCTAATGGTGTGTTTTTTGCGGATGTCCATATCACTAGGGAAAAAATGGTGTATAATGCATGATCGACCATGCAAAGCATATCCAATGGTGACAATACTTTGCACACACCTCAACGTAGTTGAAACGGACTTGCGTGCAAAGTGGAGCCCCCATCCAATAAGTACTTGTTTGAATAACACACCTACGGCCGTGTTTTTATATGGTTGTGCATGACACAAAGGCAAAAATGGTGTTTTATGCTTGGTCGACTATGCAATGCATATCCGATGGGCACAATACTTTGCACACACCTTCAACTAGGTGAAATTGACTTACATGCAAAGTGGCATTCCCATCACATAATTACTTGATCGGATAACACACCTAGCAGCATGTTTTTTTCGGATGTGCATGACACTAAGGTAAAAATGGTATTTAATGCTCGATCGACCATGCAAAGCATATCCGATGGGCACAATACTTTTCCTACACCTTAACCTAGGTGATATTGAAATTTTCTCAGAGAGGCACACCCATCCGATAAGTACTTGGTCAGATAACATAACTAAGGGCATGTTTTTTTTGCGAATGTGCATATCACTACGGGAAAAACATTGTATAATGCGTAATCGACCATGCAGAGCATATCCGATGGTGACAATACTTTGCACGCATCTCAACCTAGTTGAAACGGACTTGCATGCAAACTGGAGCCCCCATCCGATAAGTACTTGTTTGATTAACACACTTAGGACCGTGTTTTTTCATGGTTGTGCATGAAACTAAGGCAAAAACAGTATTTTATGCTTGATCGACAATGCAAAGCATATCCGATGGGCACAATACTTTGCACACAGCTTCAACTAGGTGGAATTGGCTTACATGCAAAGTGGCACTCCCATCCCATAAGTGCTTGATCGGACAACATACCTAGCAGCGTGTTTTTTTACGGATGTGCATGACACTAGAGCAAAAATAGTATTTATTGCTCGATCGATCATGCAAAGGATATCCAATGGGCACAACACTTTTAGTACACCTCAACCTAGGTGGTATTGAAATGTTCTCAAAGAGGCACACCCATCCGATAAGTACTTGGTCAGATAACACACCTAAGGGCATGTTTTTTTGCGGCTGTGCATATCACTAGAGAAAAAATGGTGGTATAAGGCGTGATCGACCATGCAAAGCATATCCGATGGTGACAATACTTTGCACGCACCTCAATGTAGTTGAAACGGACTTGAGTGCAAACTGGAGCCCCCATCCGATAAGTACTTGTTTGATTAACACACTTCGGACCGTGTTTTTTCATGGTTGTGCATGACACTAAGGCAGAAACGGTGTTTTATGCTTGATCCACAATGCAAAGCATATCCGATGGGCACAATACTTTACACACACCTTCAACCAGGTGGAATTGACTTACATGCAAAGTGGAATTCCCATCGCATAAGTACTTGATCAGATAACACACCTAGTAGCGTGTTTTTTTAACGGATGTGCATGACACTAGAGCAAAAATAGTATTTAATGCTCGATCGACCATGCAAAGCATATCCGATGGGAACAATACTTTTCCTATGCCTTAACCTAGGTGGTATTGAAATTTTGTCAAAGAGGCACACCCATCCATAGTACTTGGTTGGATAACATACCTAAGGGCATGTTTTTTTGCAGATGTGCATACTTTGTGCATATCACTACGGGAAGAGCGTTGTATAATGCGTAATCGACCATGCAGTGCATATCCGATGGTGACAATACTTTGCACGCATCTCAACCTAGTTGAAACAAACTTGCGTGAAAAGTGGAGCCCCCATCCAATAAGTACTTGTTTGATTAACACACTTAGGACCGTGTTTTTTCATGGTTGTGCATGACACTAAGGCAAAAATGGTATTTTATGCTTGATCGACAATGCAAAGCATATCCGATGTATTGAAATTTTGTCAAAGAGGCACACCC
The DNA here is from genome assembly GCF_047967505.1 of Dipteris shenzhenensis. Lineage (NCBI taxonomy): Eukaryota > Viridiplantae > Streptophyta > Polypodiopsida > Gleicheniales > Dipteridaceae > Dipteris > Dipteris shenzhenensis. The sequence goes on along the minus strand of NC_141617.1, from coordinate 8,627,604 downwards.
ATTTGATAAGTAGTACTTGGTTGGATAACATACCTAAGGGCGTGTTTTTTTGCAGATGTGCATACTCTGTGCATATCACTACGGGAAGAGCGTTGTATAATGCGTAATCGACCATGCAGTGCATATCCGATGGTGACAATACTTTGCATGCATCTCAACCTAGTTGAAACAAACTTGCGTGAAAAGTGGAGCCCCCATCCAATAAGTACTTGTTTGATTAACACACTTAGGACCGTGTTTTTTCATGGTTGTGCATGACACTAAGGCAAAAATGGTATTTTATGCTTGATCGCAATGCAAAGCATATCCGATGGGCACAATACTTTGCACACACCTTCAACTAGCTGGAATTGACTTACATGCAAAGTGGCACACCCATCCCATAAGTGCTTGATTGGATAACATACCTAGCAGGCTCGTGTTTTTTTACGGATGTGCATGACACTAGAGTAAAAATAGTATTTAATGCTATATCGACCATGCAAAGGATAACTTGGCATGTCCATCTGATGAGTACTTGATCGGATAACTTCTCCCACCAATAAATTAAGTACTAATCAAAAATTATAATAAATGAGTAGATTATTAAAAAGAGACTAATATTTATGTAATTGTTGCTACTGCAGCTTGCTTGCGAAGGACTCTCACAAAGGAGATAGCTATAGATTTTGTTCCAGGGATGGATGTGATTTTATGTAGCAAAAGAGAAGTAGTTGCATTTGCTACAATCCATGATAGTGATCCCAATTCAGTTTGCCACTTTCGAAGACTTGGCGAAGATAAGGTGGCAGTTACTGTATCAAAGATTCTTAGTGCACATGTTGAGCTAAAGTATAAATGTGGAGATATGGAAACACTTGGAGATGTTATGCCCTACAATACATCCAACAAATCATTTATAGCATGGGACAAAGATGAGACTTATGCAACAGACATTATCAAGAATACAAAGTGCACCACCTTGGATTTTACTATAGGGGACATTTTACAAATGACATCATTTGCAAATAAGACTATAGCAGAAGGTGAAGTATTGGGATTTGAACAAGTGGAGAAATGGTCATTTGCACAGATGAGTATTCTAAAAGTCACTGATGATGGTATGGTTGATAACATAACATCCTTATGTGATCCCTACTATGAGGTAGGCAAGAATATGAGATGGAGCATGCAATTTTTAAACATGAGAAAGAGGCACATGGTTTTCAATGATAAAGACAAGGTATAATACAATATCCAAGGACCTAAAAAGCGTGCCCATGTGCCAGGCTCTATCACTTCAAATGTGGATGATTTCAATATACTCAATTATAGAAGTGACATCTTATCTGGAGTGGATGAGTTCATTGGTTCCGAGAAACAAAATGATTTTATATGAGAATGTGAAGTTTTGGGTTGCAAAAGTAGTTGATGTGCAAAGAGATGACCAAGGGAGAGCTACAACATTGACAGTAGTATGGTATGAGCCAAAGGGCAGGAAGGAGAATATGGATAACAACACATTGTATGCTAATTGTATAATGAAGGAGTGGGTCCCAAATGATGAAGCGGTCTCTCAAGTTTCGACGGAGACAATCATAGTGTCTTGGCATTCAAGGGCAAAGAAATCAAAGAAGCGCATGGGATATGAGGTAGAAGGAAAAATAAAAATACCACAGCAAACTATTTTGCATATACACGAAATTTTAAGGATGCTCGCCATGGAGGAAGTAGAAGGAGACAGCGCAAATGAAGAATGTCCATGATTAAAGCTTTGTATTGAAGTCCATTGAAGGATTTTATTTGGGTACTAGGCAAGAAGCCAATCCAAGACATTTATAATTAGAGTCATCACCTCCTATGTCAAATGAGAGTCAAAATATGCACTAGATGTCACCCAAGGGTCAAGGCTTGCCAAGACAATAGGGAGTTAATGCAGATGGCACCTGGCAAGGGACTATCACATTGAGCAATAAGACAATGGGGAGTCAATGCACCCAAGGGGCAAGGCTTGGCAAGATAACTTGTGGGAGTTAATGCATATGGCACCTGTATTTTGCACTAGATGTCACCGTCAAGGCTTGGCAAGACAATAGGGAGTTAATGCAGATGGCACCTGGCAAGGGACTATCGCATTGAGCAATAAGACAATGGGGAGTCAATGCACCCAAGGGGCAAGGCTTGGCAAGACAAGTGGGAGTCAAATTATGCAGATGGCACCTGGCAAGGGACTGTCATGACATTGAGCAATAAGACAATGGGGAGTCAAATTATGCAGATGGCACGAATTGAGGCTCTTTAAGAGCAACAATTTAAATTGTAAACATATGTTCAATCTATATCATTTTGGATATAAAGACTCTAGCTAAGAGCAACGTCTCTCAATGTAATCATATAATAATAGCTATAATTGCTATTATACCTCTTTGGTTCAATACAAAACTTGGGTCTTATGGCATCATGTCTTTTCTCTATTTATTAAAAGTTTTAAAAATTTTGTGCATTTTCATGAAATATTTAAGTCTCCTTTCATGGATTTATAAATTTATCACGTCAAGGAAAAACGTCAAGGAAAAATATTAAAAATAATTAAATTAACAAATAAGTTAGATATAGCTAGAATTTCTAATATAGGATTATTTCAAATTCTTGCATGTTGGTGCAAAAGTATAGATTGAAAAAACAATATTTTTATGTGAATATGATAGTGCCACAAAGTGAACTTTTGATTTGGGAAGAATATTTTCAGAAAGTAAAATTTTGATTTGGGAAGGATATTTTCACAATGTAAAATTTTCATTTGGGAAGGATTTTTGCGATTCGTCCAAAAACAACACAAAAGTTCCAAAATTAATGAAATAGGTGTTTATCCTAGTGTGTAACCAACCATTGTGCTGGCGATCACTTATCCTACACTACCGCCATGCTATCCTAAAATTCATTGCATAGTGCTATACTAAAACAATCCCCTTTAGACTGGTTATCTTTAACTATATGCATATTTATATATATGCAATATTATAATATTTCCAAATTGATTGAAGATTGTGATGTCTTCTCAGCTACGTGGCTAGATAGTGTCCTTTGACAAGCCAAGGACCATAATGTGAGATGAAAGATTACGATTAAGCACTCAAATGATGAGAGGTGCACATATTAGGTTGTATGAAAGAAGAATGAGAAGGCCGGGCTCAATGAACTCTCTCCCTATTTAAGTGTTGTGCAGACACAACTAAGAGCCCATTATGAAATCTAGCCCCAAAAACACCAATCCACCTACTGCAAATCTATGGCATACCCAAAAGAATTTGGAATGGTCATGTTCTATGTGAGAACAATATTGGATGACCTCCTCATAGAAAAAGACCCAGAGAAGAGGGAAGAAAATAGCTACAAGGAGGACATGCTTCGCAATTGGGTGTATGACTTGGAGTCGGCAAAGAGGGTGAATATTAATTTCCCTAGCTATCCTTTTTCCTACTCCTTCAAGGTACTTGCCAAGCTCATGATGTAGGTTTCTTTTGGCAGGACATGATGGTGGCGCAAAGTTGTATAGAGCGCCAATACCAGGATGAAGAGGACCCTGAGCGAAAGGAGGAGTGTAAGCAAAGTTGTATAGAGCGCCAATACCAGGATGCAAGCAAGCAATTGGTGGTTCGAGTGTGTAATGAGGTATGCGATAGTCCATCAAACTGGCCTAAAGAGCTAGGAGATGCTTGCCATAGAGAGGTTGATAAGATAGTTGGGAGTTTGGAATTTCCTTGAGCCACAAAATTTTGTTGTATTTTTTAAAAAGTAAAAATCTTGCGGGCATTTCTTGGACCTGTAGACTTTCTTAGACTGCCATCATCCATGATCTCTGGTTCTCATAATACATGATATTGTGTTGACTTGCTTCCATGTAATACCTAAATGTTTTAAGTAGTCCCAGGTTTGTGGCAGTGGTGCCAATCTCATACCATGACCTGAAAACATATAAAGGAATCCTAAACTCACATGTGCATCCTTCTATGTAGTGATCACTGTCTCCGCTGTGTAGAGATCATATGGAATTGTGTCAATCTCTGAGATCATCAGACTCACATGTGGAATGGAATAGGACACCACTCTCCTATGATCACTAGAATACCCCTCCTAGAATAGTAGGGTTAATATTTGTACAAGTGGAGAATGGCAGTGGTGCCAATCTCTTATTAGGCCCTAAATGGCATTGAGAAGCCTAAACTCACATATGCATTCTTTGTAGTGATCACTGTCTCCGCTGTGTAGAGATCTGTGTAGAGATCATATGGAATTGTGTCAATATCTATGGAGAATGCCACCAGTGGAGAATGGCAGTGGTGCTAATCTCATACCATGACCTGAAAACATGCACAAGGAATCCTAAACTCACATGTGCATTCTTCTATGTAGTGATCACTGTCTCCGCTGTGTAGAGATCATATGGAATTGTGTTAATCTCTGAGATCATCAAACTCACATGTGGATTGGAATCGGACACCACTCTCCTATCATCACTGGAATACCCCTCCTAGAATAGTAGGGTAAACATTTGTACAAGTGGAGAATGGCAGTGGTGCCAATCTCTTATTAGGCCCTAATAAATGGCATTGAGAAGCCTAAACTCACATGTGCATTCTTCTATGTAGTGATCACTGTCCCCGCTATGTAGAGATCATATGGATTTGTGTCAATCTCTGTGGAGAATGCCATCAGTAGAGAATGGTTGTGGTGCCAATCTCATACCATGACCTCAAAGCATGCACAAGGAATCCTAAACTCACATGTGCATTGGCACTACCACTAGTGGAGAATGGCAGTGATGCCAATCTCATGCTTGCAACTACATAATGACAATGAGATCATCAAACTTACATGTGCATTGAAACTTTTGCCATAATCCTACTACAGCCAATAAATATAGTGGAATGTTAACCTAGAGGTTTAGTTTGTCTAGATTACCACTAGTGGAGAATGGCAGTGATGCCAATCTCATGCTGGCAAATACATAATGACACTGAGACCATCAAACTCACATGTGCATTCTTCTATGTAGTGATCACTGTCTCCGCTGTGTAGATATCATATAGAATTGTGTCAATCTCTGTGGAGAATGCCACCAGTGGAGAATGGTAGCATACCAAGACCTTAAAAATGGCACAAGGAATCCTAAACTCACATGTGCATTGGCACTTTTGCAATTATACTACTACAGCCAATAAAATTTGTGGAATGTCAATATACAAGTTTAGTTTATCTAGACTGCCACCAGTGGAGAATGGAAGTGATGCCAATCTCATGCAGGCAACTACATAATGACACTGAGATCCTCAAACTCACATGTGGATTGGAATCGGGCACCATTATCCTATGATCCTTGCAATGCCCCTCTCAGAATATTAGGGTAAACATTTATACAAGCGGAGAATGGCAGTGGTGCTAATCTATTATTAGGCCCTAGAAAATGGCATTGTGAAGCCTAAACTTAGAATAGTAGGGTAAACATTTGTACAAATGGAGAATGGCAGTGGTGCCAATCTCTTATTAGGCCCTAAGAAATGGCATTGGGAAGCCTAAACTCACATGTGCATTGGCACAAGGAATCCTAAACTCACATGTGCATTGGCACTTTTGCCATTATCCTACTGCCATTCTCCGCTAGTGGTAATGTGCATTCTTCTATGTAGTGATCACTGTCTCCGCTGTGTAGAGATCATATAGAATTGTGTCAATCTCTGTGGAGAATGCCACCAGTGGAGAATGGTAGTGGTGCCAATCTCATACCATGACCTAAAAACATGCACAAGGAATCCTAAACTCACATGTGCATTGGCACTTTTGCCATTATCCTACTCCGGCCAATAAAATTAGTGGAATGTCAATCTATAGGTTTAGTTTGTCTAGATTACCACTAGCAGAGAATGGCAGTGATGACAAAACCATGCTGGCCCTAAGAAATGGCATTGAGAAGCCTAAACTCACATGTGCATTCTTCTATGTAGTGATCACTGTCTCCGCTATGTAGAGATCATATGGAATTGTGTCAATCTCTTATTAGGCCTTGGAATGTCAATCTATAGGTTTAGATTGTCTAGACTACCACTAGTGGACAATGGCAGTGATGCCAAACTCATGGTGGCACCTACATAATGACACTGAGATCATCAGATTCACATGTGGATTGGAATCGGACACCACTCTCCTATCATCACTCGAATACCCCTCCTAGAATAGTAGGGTAAACATTTGTATAAGTGGAGAATGGCAGTGGTGCCAATCTCTTATTAGGCCCTAAGAAATGGCATTGAGAAGCCTAAACTCACATGTGCATTCTTCTATGTAGTCATCACTGTCTCCGCTGTGTAGAGATCATATGGAATTGTGTCAATCTCTGTGGAGAATGCCACTAGTGGAGAATGGCAGTGGTGCCAATCTCATACCATGACCTGAAAACATGCACAAGGAATCCTAAACTCACATGTGCATTGGCACTTTTGCCATTATCCTACTGCAGCCAATAAAATTAGTGGAATGTCAATCTATAGGTTCAGTTTGTCTAGACTACCACTAGTGGAGAATGGCAGTGATGCAAATCTCATGCTGGCAACTACATAATGACACTGAGATCATCAAACTCACATGTGGATTGGAATCGGACACCACTCTCCTATGATATCCCAAACAACCACGTGATGGTTTTATTAAATCCCATAACGAATCCACACATCCACAAATGCATTCATCTTATAATAGCCCTAAGAAATGGCATTAAGAAGCCTGTGTCAATCTCTGTGGAGAATGCCACCAGTGGAGAATGGCAGTGGTGCCAATCTCATACCATGACCTGAAAACATGCACAAGGAATGCTAAACTCACATGTGCATTCTTCTATGTAGTGTTCACTGTCTCTGCTATGTAGAGATCATATGGAATTGTGTCAATCTATGTGGAGAATGCCACCAGTGGAGAATGGCAGTGGTGCCAATCTCATACCATGACCTGAAAACATGCATAAGGAATCCTAAACTCAAATGTGCATTCTTCTATGTAGTGATCACTGTCTCCGCTGTGTAGAGATCATATGGAATTGTGTCAATCTCTGTGTAGAATGCCACCAGTGGAGAATGGTAGTGGTGCCATGTGATGAATCGAACTTCTGCCATTCTCCTTAACATCATGGAGGATGGCACCAGTGGCATTATCCTTAAACTCTCACGGAGGATGGCACTTGTGCCATTCTGAACAAACTCACAATCCATGTGTTCAATGGCATTTGTGACACTCTTCTAACATCATATTATGTTGGAGAATGGCACGAATACCATTCTTTATTATAACCATCTTAACTTTGATATTGTGTATATTTGCTTACTGTGTTGGTGTAGTTTTTCATAATGCATATATAAGTTGCTTCGCCTTGGTTATTTTGTTAATAGAAGTTGCATTGTGGTTGTAATATTTCCTACTACAGTTATGGTTTTCTATTATACATTTCATTGTGTCCTTGGTTCTTTTGTTAACAGAACATTGCAAGAATGGCTAGCAAGGGAAAGAGAAAGGTTCGAGAGGTGTCAGTTTATGATGGAGTTAGTTTTGGAAGAGGATGGTTTTTGGATATATACAATAACGAACTCCAAAAAATCCATAAAGTGCATTGTTTTGTGAACATCCAAGGAACAACTTTTGAAGATGTTGGACAAGTTAAAGAGATGGAGGATACCGAGAAAGACAACGTTCCTTGTCTCAAAATTCATACATTGGGAGGCAATGTGTATCAGTTGGATCCTGCTTGTTTTGATCATGCAAGGATGAATGCTATTGGGGAGGACACGATGATATCTAGGGGTTGGATTAATGAGCCAAAAAATTATACCAATCAACAGATATTAGAAAGCTTTGATTTGGTAACAAAAGGGATAAAGCAAGATATAAAAAAGAGTAGAAAAGTTTCGAAAAGAACCAAGAAAAGTGATGTTGAGGGATCAAGCTCTCAAGTGTCTCAGAACACATTGAAAGAGAAGGCTAGAGAGACCGGTGAGGAGGAAACAACAGGTGAGAAGGAAATAAGGTCAGATGGAAAAACAAGCATTGGGGATAAACTGGAGGCTAAAGACAAAGAGAACTTTAGGAGGAAAACAGGGAGGTACGGGAATAGTCACTGATGGAACTGGAAGTGGAGGTGATGCAACGGGGAGTGGTGAGACATATATAACAGGACATGGTGAGAAATCATCTGAAGCAACTATCATCCTGTATAAGAAAATCCAGCCAGATGTTGACTTTAAGGCACTACAAAAGAAATTGGAAAGGAAGGACACAAGTATGACAGGCTTGATGGAGTGCATAGAGTACTTCCCATTTGGTTTGGAGTTTGAGGTGTTGATCCCAGTGATGAATTGCTTTAGAGCACCAAGCCAACATGTGTACAGGACATTGACCCTCAGCTATGTCAGTGACTTGGTCAATAGTTTTGCAATGAATGCACGACCTCCTGCAACATGTGCATATCTTATGCCTTACCAACATAGGCACAAATACTCTGATGTGCAAGGAAGAGATAAAGGTGGAAAAGTTAAAGGAGTATAATTATTGGATTCTCGCAGGGCAGCATTTGATTTATGCTGCAAGGGTATTTATAACTAAAGCACATGGAGAAGCCTTCAATCAACGAAAAGGTTTCTATACACAGAGGAAGGTGAGAATTGTTGTCAATGCACCAGTTGAAGCAAGTTGTAAGATATCATCAATGGCCAACATGGAGGCACAGACCGTTTTGAAAAATCAACCATATATCGATATCTTACAACACCTAAGGGCATAGTGGATTGCATTTGGACGACCAAAGAAACCAGCCCAAGGCCTTGTCAAAGGGCATAAAGATCGACAAAGTTGGGATATGAGTAATAAACTTTGTTTTGTATGCATTTTTTATTTCAAGAATGTTTATGGCTTTGTAAAAGAAATGATAGTAGTGTCAATTCCCTGATGTGAGAATGGCACTAGTGCCATTCTTCTAGTTACCAAGTCATGCTTTTGACATGGTAATGGGAGAATCGCACTAGTGTCATTATTATCTCTATTACATGATTTGGATTAGAAGAATGTTTAAGATGATTTTGATTTTTTTATATAGAATTTTGTAGGAGTTGCAAGCGTATCGATGGGCGCAAACTTTGCTACCAAGGACACACACATGGTCACATACGATGATGACATCTACGAACAATGGATTAGGATTTTGACATTGGTGAAGCAGGGTGATCTTGAGGGTCGAAATCCCACAATAACATATATGAGGTGTCTACTAGGATTGGAAGACGAAGATGTACGTGCACTTCAAGCAGAGATTGAGTCTGAAGAAATAGTCTTGGTCAAGTCAAGCAAAGACAAGGACTCCATTGAAATGTCTCAAGGGAGGTAGCAAGCTAAGGGTGTCCACTTCCGGACCACTTTCGGGTGAGTGTGACACCCGCTCGAGTGAAAATACAAAGGTTTTGCTTCGGTCTCCTATACCTCGATCGAGGTATAAGCTCCAATGAAAATCACACACGAGCACAACCGAGCCTAGCCCATACCTCGATCGAGGTATGTAGCTTTTTTGCCGAACCGAGCCTGTACCTCGATCGAGGTTTGCTGGCAGGCCAGCTACACATGCCACATCTACCTCGTCGAGGTATTGTGGCCATCCAGCTCAACCTCGATCGAGGTAACGTGGCATGTCCAGCATACCTCGATCGAGGTATGTGCCATCCGAAAGGGCAGCCAATAGGGCGGATGACATACCTCGATCGAGGTATCGTGGACACATGACTTGGCATCCCGTTTCCGCCAACACACCACGATCGAGGTATCGTGGCATGTCAAAACCTCCATCGACGTGGATGTACCGAGATGTATGGGCATGTCACAATACCTCGATCGAGGTATCGTGGCATGGCCATATACCTCGTGCCGGGATGTATGCGCATGGAAAGAATACCTCGATCGAGGTATTGTGGCATGCCAACGAGATGCATGGTTATGTCAAGAATACCTCGATCGAGGTATCGTGGCATGCCAATACCTCGATCGAGGTATATGTACCGTGATGTATGTGCATGGAAAGAATACCTCGATCGAGGTAGGTAAACCCTAATTTTTTTTATAAAAGGAGAGCGACCCCCCTCATTCCGCATACCTCGATCGAGCTCTGCCTCATTCACCGATTTCGGATTTGCCGGACTTCGACGGAAGAGCGCGAGCGACGGAGAGCGACGAACGGACTTCGACGGAGATGGACGGAGCAGGAGCGGGAGAGTCCAGGTTGGCATTTTCTTTTGTGTAGCATTTTCTTTTATGTAGCATTTTCTTTTATGTAGCATTTTCTTTTATGTAGAATTTGATTTAATTTTAATTTAAAAGAAAAATTATAAAATGCATTTTAATGTTTTTCTGAAATTTTAATGTTTTTCTGAAATTTATGAATTACGGGATTTTTTATTTAAAATGTGAAAATTAAATTTTTTTTTTAAATAGAGCTTTTTTTAGTAAATAAAAAAACGTTGATATTATTAATTATAAAATATTTATAAATTTAAAATGTAGTTGAAAATTTTTTTTTTTTATTTTTAAATAACGACATTCATAATTTAAAATGTGAAAATTTTAATTTTAAAAAACGTAATTTAAAATTTTAGTTTATAAGAAAAATTATAAAATGCATTATAAATTTAGTTTTTCTTAAATTTATAAATTACGAAATTTTTTATTTAAAATGTGAAAATTAATTATTTTTTTTTTAAATAGAGCTTTTTTTAGTAAATAAAAAAACGTTGATTGCAGTTAATTATAAAATATTTATAAATTTGAAATGTAGTTGTAAATTTTTTTTTTTAATTATTAAATTACGACATTTATAATTTAAAATGTGAAAATTTTAATTTTAAAAAACGTAATTTAAAATTTTAGTTTATAAGAAAAATTATAAAATGCATTATAAATTTAGTTTTTCTTAAATTTATAAATTACGAGATTTTTTATTTAAAATGTGAAAATTAATTATTTTTTTTAAATAGAGCCTTTTTTAGTAAATAAAAAAAGTTCATATTAATAATTATAAAATATTTATAAATTTCAAATGCATTTGTAAATTTTATTTTTTAATTTTTAAATTACGACATTTATAATTTAAAATGTGAAATTTTTAAATTTAAAAATCGTTTAATGAGGCTTTTTTTATTAAAAATGTGAAAATGTTAAATATTTCTGTTTTTTTTATGAGGTAGAATTTAAAAGAGAAATAATAAAAAATTTTAGGTTAAAAGAGAAATAATAAAAATTTTCTAAATTTGAAATGCAATATAATGTTTTTTTGAAATTTATGAATTATGACATTTTTTATTTAAAATGTGAAAATGAAATTGTATTTTCAAAATAGAGCTTTTTTATATGAAATTGTATTTTAAAAAAACGTTCATATTAATACTTATAAAATATTATAATTTTGAAATGCATTTGTAAATTTTTTTAAAATTTTTGAATTAGGAGTTCTATATTTCTGTTTTTTTAATGTAGCATTTTCTTTTTGGTAGAATTTAATTAAATTTTAGTTTATAAGGAAAATTATAAAAAATTTCAAAATTTATAATGCATTTTAATGTTTTTTTGAAATTTGTAAATTATGACATTTTTTATTTAAAATGTGAAATGAGATTTTTTTTTGTTAAATAGAGCTCTTTCTATTAAATAAAAAACGTTCATAGGAATAATTTTTAAGTATTTATAAATTTGAAATGCATTTGTAAATTATTATTTTTTTTTGAATTACGACATTTAAAATTTAAAATGTGAAAATTTTAAATTGAAAAAACGTTCAATGAGGCACAAGACTCGCTCGACTTATCAAATTAATAAGACATTTTGTATAAGACTCGCTCGACTTATCGAATTAATACACAAACATAAACCTACTAGTCAACTATTGGAGTTGGACATTAAAGATTGACTAGTGACATGGTTGGTGACCAAAGCTTGAAGTTGACTAGACACTTTGGGACAAGCAAGTTCTTTAGAAGGAAACTAGGTTTAAGCTTGGGTAATCATCCCTAATATATTGGGAAATTACTAATGATAAATCATCCTTTAACTATTTGGCAATTAGTAAGGATCGATTCTACTAGGAAATAAGTTGAAGGCATATGTCCCCTATTAGTCAATAGATTGATTAGACTAAGCATGCATGATAAGGCTATAGCTTGGAAATGCCTAGATAGTGGCTTAGTCCAAATCTTCAATATCCCTTAAGAAGACATGAAATAGTGGCTTAGACCTTAAGAAGACATGGAGTTGCAAATGTCTAATTCTTCTAAGTTATGCATAGACTCTAGCATAACTGAAAAAAGAATATTACAAGATTGAGAATATTTGGATGGGTCTTCAAGAACTCGAATATTACGGTCTGTGCCTATAAACTGTTTGAGATTCTTATGCTATCACTATGGCATGCTTTAGATCTAGCACTTTGATCATGTTTGTTGTCTAGTTCCATAATTCATCTACTTCTCTTATATGTATAAGAAGAAAGAAATACGCCATAGAGAAACTGAAAGTTTAACTAGAATACCTAACATTCATTGCACATGGGACTCTAGTGGATCTATATTCATTCCACATTCATGCTAATATATGCAAGTGTTTTGATCAACTATAGACCTAAGTTCAAATAGAGCCTGTTAATGACTGAATCTCTCCTAATCATCCCTTAATGATCATAGATAAGAGACTTAAGAGAGAGAGAACTCCATAACCTTCAAGAGTCGACATTTGAAGCATCCCATTCCATGTTGTTTGCTACATGGCAGCTCGCCATGTGGCACACATACATCCCTTTTTGCACCGTAGGGAAACCTATGACTAATGTTAACAACATTTATCTTGTCTTTTACAAACGACTAAGATGTTTTCCCAAAAAGACTTTGTATCAATAATCACGTGAACCACCTCATAACCAAAATAGTGCGGATGCTACATATCTCCTTTCCCTCGTTGAAACTATGTCACACATGGAATGTCAACCACATGCTCAAGGAATTATATGCTAGTTTCATTGTAAGCAAGGGTGGTCTCTTTCTTGCTAGTCCAACCATAGGCAACGGTGACGCTTATTACTTGAGCTCAACCAAAATTAACATTAGTTATCGTATGCAACCCTTCCCATTGCATAGGGACATCCAAGGATTTAATTTTCAAAGTTTTTGAATCCTCTTCTAGGGATCTTGTGCCCTTTGTTGTTGCTACGTATGTGGATGATCTCATTCCAAAACTATTTTTACAACTAGAAGTCGAGTGAGTCTTATACAAAATGTCTTGAACCAAGTGATGATCTATAGGAATGGCCAGTAGTTGAGGTGGATTGCCCAACCAAAATAGATAATATTGAGAAGGCTTAATTATTTTCTCAAAGTTCTCGCTTTAAAAGGTCTGTAGTGTGAACCCGCTCTCATTTTTAATGTGTAGTCCGAGAAATACTAGATGCGCCTTGCTTGTGTATCGTTCAAAGTAATGTATTAGGTATCCTTCTATCTCCTCCATATCTATTGCAAACCCAAGGCAGTAAAGCATTCAAAGAAGGTCTTATTAACCAAACCTCTCCACTATCTGTCCTTAGTATAGGGGCCATTAGTGGACAATGTGGTCCTTACACCACATGTGGAAAAGTTTCATATTGGATAAAAAGTGAAAAAAGGGAAACATATAAGGAGAAAATACTTGAGACATCTAAGTTTTAAAATGCAACGACTAGAGTGAAAAAATTCTAATCAAAATTAAGAATTATTAATAATATTGATTAATATTGAGCCACACATTTGGCCCATCTACCGGTCGGTAGGTGCATAGGATCTACCTCATCAAGGAGTACGTACAAATAGTTTTCATTGCGTAAATAGATTATAAGTCATATTGAATAGAATATTATTTTCATTACCCAAATAGAATATTAATTTCCATGTGTTTTTTTTGTGCATGCGCCAGCCAGCGCACAGGTTCTAGCACCACTATTCGTATGCAGATAGAGATGCTGAGAGCTGAGATGAGGGCACTGCAGGATGCTAGGGCACCCCCTCACTTGGTTGCGAGCCTGGATTCAGTTATTGAGGCTCTGAGTCGATTGGAGACAGTTGAGGATGTTGTGGATAGCTTTCAGGCACAGGCCGAGGCGGAGATCACTGGTGGTGGCTTGGATTGGAGAGCGATTCGACAGTTGTTTGAGCGGGAGTCACATCACAGGGAGGCCTTGGACGACATGTTTTGGGATGGTCACACCGAGGGCCAGCGACCACGATCAGGGCTCCCCTTGCATATTTTACGGTGTAGGCACCCCATCATAGCAGCACACATTTATCCGAGATATCTTGCTGCGAATGGTGGTCGGTTGCCTCACAACCGCCAGATAGCGAGGTCGTTTGCCATGCAGCTTTATGCTGAGTTTGTCCTTGGTCATCGGGTGGACTACCTCAGTACCCGTCCAGGATCAGGAGCGGGACGTGGTAGGATGGGGCGCCAGGAGCGGCAGATTGTAGGTGTTCGGCGTCGACGCGAGGGACCAGAGTTGCACACCATCCCTGCATCGGCATTGCAAGCGGTGGGAGATTAGGGGAGATGTTCATTCAATGGCATCATCCTTGCAGCACATGGTCTCGGCCCTATCGAGATCTATTGCGATTCCACCTCCCCCACCTCGGTCATCGATGGAGCGTCCCACATCTACACCACCTCCCACATCTACGGCGCCTCAGCACGAGTTGGAGGCTCGAGACAGACGGATTGCAGAGTTGGAGGCTGTGTTGGCCGAGTCTAGGGATGAGGTTAGTTATTTTGATTATGTTAGTTTATTTTTTTGTAGCGTGTTTTGAACTGAAGTTTTTTGGTTAATTCTCACCATGTACGCGACATGTTTGCATTGCAGGCACATCTATTGCGTCAGGAGATGGAGTCTCGCGTACGACTCTTGCAGACAGATTTGGAGGAGCAGAGGATTCGGACACGCATAGCATACCATCGCGCAGAGCACTATATCTTGCAGTTGAGGCATATCAGTCGTGATCCGTCGCGCCATAGGATCGACCCCAGTGTGGCCCTATACCCTGCTCCTCCTGTAGATGTGCCGACTAGGACACCGATAGACACAGCAGTCGTAGCGAGGCTTCCTACCTCCACTTGTGTCCTCTGCCACGAGGACTTTGACACCGTAGGGTGGTTTGGTCTAGGGTGCGGCCACATCGCACATCTCCACTGCATGACCCGCCACATGGTGGCACGTTCAGTGTGCCCGGTATGCTTTGCCGACATTGATGTGGCGACATACAGAGGACTGGGCATGGATGATCTATATCCTGGTCATCGTCAGGCTGTTGATCCATTCGCCCGTGTAGTCCTGACAGAGCACTACAGGGAGGAGGCACAGAGAGCATTGCTGATGCAGGAGGGTGCGGATACATCAGTGGTTGCATCATGCGTTCCACGCCGCTTTTCGTACGGTGACTTCATGCCAGGTGACGAGGCACGAGCGGTGGAGGCACGCCGGATTGAGCGAGAGGCAGAGCTGCAGACATCATTGCAGCAGTGGGTGGAGCAGCAGCTAGGGCGGGGCCGAGACCAGCGTATTTCACATGTAGAGACGATTACTCGCGCTGGATTTGAGGCACGAGTATTCGCAGATGCACGGCTATGGGAGCTGAGACGCGCGTACATAGAGGAGGCGAGGGATGCAGAGATGGCAGCAGTGGCGCGTGCAGCATGCCCTCCTCCTCATCAGGATGAGGCTGGCCCATCTCATGCAGGTGATGAGGCTGGCCCATCTGAGCCGGCATTGCCTGAGGGCACACAGCGGACGGTTGGGCAGCGAGTCATACAGGAGCCACGTCAGCGTTCCACTAGAGGATCATATGTAGAGTTATCAGATTCAGATTCAGATTGATTGTTTAGGCTTCACACGTTTCTTGTATAGGGATGCACTTTTGTAGCATGATGATGATGATGTACAGATTCATTTTGGTACTTTCATGATATTGTTCCCACTTTTATGATGTATGAGCATTTTCGTACTTTCATGATGTTCTTCACACTTTGTTTATCTCAGTTTATCTCAGTTTATAGTTTGTTTAATACATAAGGTATTCAAAAAAGAATGCCATGTGAAGTAATTGCAAACATTAAACATTAATTGCAAACATTAAACATTAAACATATCAAAATTCATCTTATTTTGGATGAAAATTTTATTTTGCGGATAAAAGTTTTTCATTTCTTAAACAAAAATTTTATTCTATTCATGTTTGTCAATAAAGTGTGTTTCAAAATCCAAATTTTCATCAATTTTTCAAAAAGACAACTATTGTCATATTCATGTTTCCAAATCTAGCCTTCCGATCTTAATATCAAAATATGTTGAAATTCAACCATTTGATAAACTAATTTGTATAAAAAGAAAATTACTTTTTTTAGACAATGCCATAGCCCAATGTAAAATTGTTTCATCAAATGAAATTAGATATTAAAGTAACATCAATTTTACCAACTTTCAATTTGATATGGGCACTTGCATAGAAAACGATTGGTATTTCAAAGAAAAAGCTCTAGCAACTCTCTTAGTTGAATGAAGCAGTTTCTTCTCCTTTGCAATTTGTCATGTTTTTTAAATTAAAGGAGAGAATACTTTTTGCAAATGGTAATACTAGACATTTTTAGGTTCTGCAATAAAATATAAGTAATATTTTATGCATTCTTTTTTCACAATTCTAGTTTTTTAATATTATTGACATGAAGCGTATATTTTGTCCCTACAATTTTTAAAAAATATAAATTTTTAGGGGATTTTTTTCAAAAATGGAGTTAGACTTGTCCTCTGCATGATTTTGCTGTTATTTATTATGACTCAGTGTTTAATTTGTCTGTTATTGTTAACAATACTTGTGCTAATTGGTGATCAAAGAAAACAAGACCTAATTATTTGTCATATTCGAACCACAATCACATGTGCCTTCCAAATCACAATCGCATATGCCTTCCAAGTTTCTAAGGACTATTTCAATTTCCTTAATATGACATTTGCCAATGCACCAATCTAATTATTATGCATGTATAAAAGATAATGAACATAAAGAAGAGAAATCAACACAATTGGCAATTAATGCATGTATACGGGAATACAAGGAAGGTGTAGCATGCTAGCCCACCATTTTATTTCACTATTTTCTTTTGCATTTAGTGGTTTATGTACAAGAGAAAGGATTGGCGGTTGGTATAAGGAAAAGTGTTGGTATTTGGTTTATGTAAAAAGAAAGGGTTGTTGCACAGGCTATGCACCAAAAAAATATACACATATTAACAATCCCACTTCTCCCTTTTAAACTCCACTCATGTATGGGAGTACAAGGAAGGTGTGACATGTTAGGCCACAATTTAATTTTACTATTTTCTTTTGACTTTGGTGGTACGCTAACGTGTAGTCGTGCAAGTAGGGATTGCTTCTACGTCGCGCAAACCAAATCAGTTGGAGACCAAATCTTGCGTCGATGTACGTCTAGGGTAGCCTAAGAGGCATGTGAAGTTTCGTCCCCAACAGGGTTTAGGATTTAGGGTCCAGGGTTTAGGGTTTAGGGTTTGGGGTTTAGCCATGCGAGTAGGGATTGCTTCTACGTGGCGCAAACCAAATCAGTTGGAGACCAAATCTTGCGTGGATGTACGTCTAGGGTAGCCTAAGAGGCGTGTGAAGTTTCGTCCCCAACAGGGTTTAGGATTTAGGGTCCAGGGTTTAGGGTTTAGGGTTTAGCCGTGCTAGTAGGGATTGCTTCTACGTGGCGCAAACTAAATCAGTTGGAGACCAAATCTTGCGTGGATGTACGTCTAGGGTAGCCTAAGAGGCGTGTGAAGTTTCGTCCCCAACAGGGTTTAGGATTTAGGGTCCAGGGTTTAGGGTTTAGGGTTTAGGGCTTAGCCGTGCTAGTAGGGATTGCTTCTACATGGCGCAAACAAAATCAGTTGGAGACCAAATCTTGCGTGGATGTACGTCTAGGGTAGCCTAAGAGGCATGTGAAGTTTCGTCCCCAACAGGGTTTAGGATTTAGGGTCCAGGGTTTAGGGTTTACGGTTTAGGGTTTAGCCGTGCTAGTAGGGATTGCTTCTACGTGGCGCAAACCAAATCAGTTGGAGACCAAATCTTGCGTGGATGTACGTCTAGGGTAGCCTAAGAGGCGTGTGAAGTTTCGTCCCCAACAGGGTTTAGGATTTAGGGTCCAGGGTTTAGGGTTTAGGGTTTAGGGTTTAGCCGTGCTAGTAGGGATTGCTTCTACGTGGCGCAAACCAAATCAGTTGGAGACCAAATCTTGCGTCGATGTACGTCTAGGGTAGCCTAAGAGGCGTGTGAACTTTCGTCCCCAACAGGGTTTAGGATTTAGGGTCCAGGGTTTAGGGTTTAGGGTTTAGGGTTTAGCCGTGCTAGTAGGGATTGCTTCTACATGGCGCAAACAAAATAAGTTGGAGACCAAATCTTGCGTGGATGTACGTCTAGGGTAGCCTAAGAGGCGTGTGAAGTTTCATGCCCAACAGGGTTTAGGATTTAGGGTCCAGGGTTTAGGGTTTAGGGTTTAGTCGTGCTAGTAGAAATTGTAAAAATGTATGCATTTGTCCTTCCACGTGGCGCATAACAAATCAGTTGGAGACCAAATCTTGCGTGGATGTACATCTAGGGTAGCTTAAGAGGCGTGTGAAGTTTCGTCCCCAACAGATAAGTCCACGTGTGTATTTCATTAGTACGTGCGCCATTTTTCATACGTAGTCACGAGTGCTAGTAGGGATTGTAAAAATGTACGCAACTGTCCTTCCATGTGGCGCATACCAAATCAGTTGGGCACCAAATCTTGCGTGGATGTACGCCTACGGTAGCCTAAGAGTCGTGCGAAGTTTCATTTCCAACAGATAAGTCCACACGCGTATTTCCTCATTACATGCGCCATAGCTCATACGTAGTCGTGCTAGTAGGGATTGCAAAAATGTACGCATTGTACCTTCCACGTGGCGCATACCAAATCAGTTGGGCACCAAATCTTGCGTGGATGTACGTCTACGGTAACCTAAGAGCCGTGCAAAGTTTAATCTCCAACAGATAAGTCCACATGCATATTTGGTTAGTACGTGCGCCATTTCTCACACGTAGTCGTGCTAGTAGGGATTGTAAAAATGTACGCATTATACCTTCCACGTGGCGCATACCAAATAAGTTGGAGAACAAATCTTGCGTGGATGTATGTCTAGGGTGGCCTAAGAGTTGTGCGAAGTTTCATTCCCAACAGATAAGTCCACACGCGCATTTCGTTAGTACATGCGCCATAGCTGATACGTAGTCACGAGTGCTAGTAGGGATTGTAAAAATGTACGCATTGTACCTTCCACGTGGCGCACACCAAATCAATTCAGACCAAATCTCGCGTGGACTATTGGCTAGGGTGGCCTAAGAGTCGTGCAAAGTTTCATCCCCAACAAGCAAGTCCACACGTGTATTTCGTTAGTACGTGCGCTATTTTCTTAGTCACGTTTTTAAAATGTCCTAATGCACAAAACAAATTACAACATTACTACTAATAAACAATTTTTTGTATTACAAACACAACAAATCCCGTTGAGAAGACATCGGACATCATGTTAAAAATAGAATCTAATACAATGATGTGTATGAACGTGTATACAGCCATCATAGTGAAATACAAAATATGAGTCCATGAAAATTACAATGGTACGGTCACACAGTGAGCCAATACATATCGAATACAAAAAAGTGTAATCAACTAGTGATACCCAATAAAAATCAATCTGATCAACTGATGATCCCAAAAAATAAGATATGTAATGTGCTACTCCTCAGGATCAGCTCTCATGCCAATAGTTGCAAGTATGCTCTCGTGATCCGCCACTGCAAGGCGCCATCGTGGAGTGGACGTCGCCTTGCGAGTGCGAACACGACTCAAAGTAATCTTGATCCCAACAACAAGATGAGAATACATGTATGCCTCCCGATCCGCCATGTACTCCTGGAACTCAATATAGCGACCACGCCTCTGTATCTGCTGAAAATAGTGGCCACCGACAATCATGCTATGAGCATTGAAGTGCATCCCATGCCCATCCACTGTATCCTCATTCAGCACACTCTTCAGCATAGAGCATCGCAACAAGTAATAATCCACACCCTCCTCATTGCCCTCCGAAGCAATAACCGCGAAGATATCACCAATACGCAAAATATCTGTAAGCTGGTCATAATCTCTAGAGGAACTGAATCCCGCATCCTGATCATTGATGATTTTTTCAAGTTAGTTTCGTTAAGAAGCTAAAATTTTATATTGGCGTCGAAAGTTTGTATGCCCTAATAAAAATAAATCTTTGAAACATTCGCCAGAATTTGAAACTTTTATGCAAAAAAATGTAAAGTTTCGCCAGGATTTAAATTTTTTCCTTCAAAATTCCAAATAATATATATATAAAAGTACTACATTCTACTAATATTGTGAAACTAAAAAAATAATCTTGAAAACTTTCGCCAAGATTTTATATTAATATATAAGCATAACTTCGATAAAAACATCCTTGATCCTGATCATCATGTATCTCCTCCCAAGGCTGGAAGGGAGAAAGCACTCGCCGTACCCATGGATCGGCCCATGGTATCATGGAGCACCCTCCCCAATCATCATCAATGCATGCAGAGCAAAAACATGCAAACCGTCGAGAAAAGATCGCAGGGTGAGACTCACCTACACTCCTAATGGAATGGAAATCAAGAGTGCTAGGCACAGAACGACAATCGAAAGGCCTCGACCGATCAAGACTCCCAATGTCCACGCACCAAAAATACCGGCTCACCACCCTATCGTCACGCGACTGAAACGAGGACGTAGCACTAGTGGATAAGTGCTGGCTGCACCACCGCACCACATCATGTGCATCCTTGAAGCGATCGGCACTGTGACGCAACTGGTATCGACGCAAAGCACGCTTCACGCAAGCACCTGCACCATCGTGCTCTCCCTTACCGTGCCCTGTCTCGAAGTAGCTCCATGTGATCGGAATGCCTGTCTCACGGTGCCATCTGCAGAACCAATAAAACTGTCTAGCGGATTTGAACTGACCGCCGCAACCGTCTGACCAAATCCAGCGCCGCTGCCATGTGACACCATGATCCCTCAAGAAACTATCATGCAAAGTGAAGCAATGCTGTACAAAATGGGCATCATGCGATCGATCATCACTAATGTAGAAGTGATACTCTCGCACAATGATGCGTGAGTCCATGGTGCTATCAATGCCATCCACATGAGCCTGTGCATGACGATAGCTAATGTGCACAAATATAGCAACCTGCAATATGGCATTGAAAAAAAAATATGACTATTGAAATAATTCAATATAATGAGGCGGGGAAAAAATCAATACTCAATCACACGTCACCTGTTCGGAGAAATAATACTCCGATTGGATCTCATGCTGTGGTGCAAAGGTGTAATTCTCCGCAAAGTCCACCACTGAGACAACCACCCCTATAGGAAATGTCCTCAAACATGCACGAAACTGATGATCCTCCCATTTCGCAGTGTGCGAGTGGCGTATGTAGCGGTACAGCTTCCCTCGAAAACAGTCAATGAATACAACACGTGGTGTCTCCTTCCCCACAAGCTGCAACCTCCTCGACTGTGCACCACCATCTAATGTCAAGGTACAGTACTCATACTGCTGCCAACAAACCATCTGCACATCACAAGTATCTAGTGCAACTCGTGGCACTCTGGCAAAGTCACCACACAAAGTACACGTGCCTTCCACACAATCAAGGGATTGGAATAAAGCATCACCATCTCGTGTACACAATATGGAATGAATGAAGTCGCGAGGGCTAGTAGGAACCACTCCCCTATGACCATCAAGGGAACGGAATACGTCATACATCAATCCAAAATCCACATGGTAGCGACAACAGCATGTGTCACGCTCCTGAGAGCATCGCACAAACCATGGCCTGCATCGCTCAAATGACCTCTGCCCAATCTTGAACTCCGGGTGCGCCTCTACAAACTGAGTGTACAACTCAGTCTGGGTACACTCCAAAAAACATGCACCATGCTCAATGTACACACCGCGTGACACCCTCTTCCGCAATGCCTTCTTGAACACCGGGGATGCTCTGCAATGCTCCTCCCAAAACTGTTGTATGAAGGACCTAGTGGAATCATCCAACAATCGATCGCAGCGAGGTGCACGACCACTCGAAGCCCAAAGAGCATCAGTCTCACTATCCTCTAGACTCTACCTCCTAATGATGCCTGCTCGCAATGTGCGCGGTGCAATCTGAAGAAGACGTGAAGCGGTACACACATGGCCTATCATATGAGGTCTACTAATGGCAGCCACAATAGCACGACGTGCTGCCAAGGCATCACTGGAGTTCCTATGCTTAATAGAAGCATAGGAACGTCGAACACTGCTAAGGACCTCGCTAGATACAACCCTATCTCTACGTGCACCAAGACCAACAAGCCTCCTACACTCTACCAAGTCAGGGTGATCAATCAGGGACGTAAGAAGAGAAGACTGCAAAGCTGGCGTGAGGTCACAAAAAAAAGACTGCACAATCTTGCTAGCACGACGACGGATAGTGGACTTCGGCAAGTCACGTCGTGAAGCAACACTGCTGCTGCAAGGTGGGGCAACGGGATCAATGGGAGATGGTAGGGTGGACGGGGGAAGGGAGGCGCCAAGCGGAGCGGGGGGAGGGGGAGGGGGGAGGGTGGAGGGGGAAGAGGTAGAGGTGGAGGCCAAAATGTAGGTGGCTAGGGGAAGGGCGGAGGCTAGAGGTAGGGGAGCGGATGAGCATGGGGGGACAATGGAGGTGGGGGTGGGGGTGGAGGTGGGATGTAGAGGTAGAGCTGGAGGTGGATCAGTGGTGGCAGCGCGAGCTCGAGCTCTAGAGGCTCTCTTGCGCTCACGAGCCTTCCGCTTGCGCTCCTCGTCAATGAGATTTGGGGGGCGAGTTCCTACATCTTTCACGTCTACTAGCTCTACGGCTTTGAGAACCCATTCTCAATGAAAGTAGGATGGAAGGTGTGACAAAGTGATGAGGAGGCAAGAATGGCTAAGAATGGGTGAAATGAACCAAAACGTGGTGTCTTATAGAGAGCCTCAACTCATCCACTAGATTGCTCTTAGATTGCTCTTCATTATTATTGGTGGAGAGGTGCTAAGATTGATACTAATTGGCTTAGTTTTGGTGGAGAGGTCTGCTATGCCCAGAGCCGCGATCAGAGCTTATACCTCGATCGAGGTATTTAGTGCATTGCGCATGCATGTATGTATGAACCTCGATCGAGGTATCTGTATGTCTCCTCGGTCACATACCTCGAACGAGGTAATGTATGCCTCACCCATCATATGTACCTCGATCGAGGTATTGTATGCATCGCACATCGTCATGTGTATGCATCTGGCTGATGTGGCACCATGCATGGTCATGATGTGGTGATATAGTCTCTTTCTGCATGGTCATGATGTGGTACTGGGCATGACGAGTTGGCATTCATGAGGTGGTAGATGACATGGCAAATTGAGGTGGAGGGATTGGTGACGTGGCCAGGAGAGGAGGTATGCCAAGGTGGCATTGTGTGATCACATGGCTGATGATGTGGAATGATGAGGTGGCACATGTGGCAGCACGTGTGGCAGCACGTGTGGCAATGTAAGGTGACATGGCAAGGAGTGATGTCACATTTGCTTGATGAGATGGCACCACGTGGTCTAACAACGTGGCATGGTTTTGATGACTCAGCCTTCCACATGGGCAGCATGCAGACTCCAAAGGCTTGCCACTAGGATCGGTGATGCTCCTAGCCTACCTCACCAAGCCTAATACCAAGCCTACCTTGTCTTGGTATTAGGCTTGGGTGGCCCTTTTTCACCCACAAAAGGGAGATTTCACTCTTGGAGGCCATATCGTACGTTTCCCTTGCTCAAATTTAACCAAAATTTTTTCCTCTTATTCATCATGCAGAGGACTAAAAATATTGACATTTTTGAAATGTTTGGTTATGTTTGAGAATTACTAGATTTATTTTAATATTCTTTGTTGATCCTCTAAGGAGTAAAAGTAAAAATTAAACTTCAATCTTCCTAAATCTAATCGTTGGATTTGGGATTTGATGATTCAACCACACACCCTTATGTGCCTACTAACCTTCCACCAAATTGGATTTGCTTAATTAAAAAAATGTGGTGTGCTACTAAAATGCATGTATTTTATGACTTTATTTATTATAAATAATTATTTATAATTAGATAAATCATTCAAAAAATTACCAATAAATCAAGTTAAGCTCTACATAATGTAAAGAGACCACTTACAAAGTTTCAATAACATTTAATCTAAAATGAGTGAGAAATTTAGAATTTTATATGACACTCTTTGTTCGTGACAAACGTGTGACCACCCTGGAACCATGCCGTGTGACACAAAGAAATTTTTTGTGTGTGCATCGAATTTTCGATCAGACTATACGATTGTGTGCACAATAGCAACTGTGATGTTGTGTCAGAAGACTTCAAAGACTAGATCCATAGGGAAGTAGGTGAGATTTGCATTTTTGTGTGCTAAAAAGCTTGTTTTTCCACCTCCTTAGGATTGGGGAGTGAACAAAAAGTGGACACCCTTAGCTTGCTACTTCCCTCAACGGGAAATGGAGATTAAGCATGATAGAGCCCTGAAAGAAGCGCTCATCAAGGAGTTCAACTCACGTCACCCTTCGCCCCAACATCAAACATGGGATGCCCTTGCAACTTACTTCAAAATTGATTCAATTGTTTATCAGAGCTTCAAGGGTTCATGTGAGTCATGGGTCAAAGAGAAGCTGCAAGTTGGCAAGTCCACACCTGATTTCCCAAAAGCCGCATCAATCTATGTTGATTGGGTGATTAGTTCAATAGAGGGTAACAAGTCTACATCGCAGTCTTGTTTTCCTTGGACAATTATTCAAGTGAACATGGAGATGGAGGGGGAGAGCTTTCTGACACATCACTCCAAGGGACAACTTCCAATCAGGTTGTGTGTGCTTGACACCTCAGAGGGATCTGCCAAAGGCATGTGTTGGGATAAGGATGCCTTCAAGAAGTTGCTCTGTGGCTTGATGGAGACCGTTGCCACTCCGTCACAGTATGTATTGCTATCATTAATGACAATGATAGAGATGGTAAATCTCAAGGAAGCAATGATAGAGGCTCAATTTTGGCATAGAAGGTTTGTGGGTGTTATCCATGAATCGGATAGTGCACAAAAGGGTTTTTTGAGACCTTCTATTTTTTGTCATTTGTTAGCTCACATGATGGATTTGATGGATTTGAGCACATGTTAGAAATCACAAGGCCATACACAATAATTGAGGACAATATTCTTTATTCTGATGAGGGCGATGAGTATGAAAAAGAGGCGGTTGTGAAGCATGGCATCATCAAGGAGTGCATCAGGTGCTATTGTAGTAGGGAACATGAAGTTGTTATTGATGTCTTTACTAATGGATGTGTGGCATTACAAGCATTGTTAAGCAAAAGAAAAGTGATCTCACTGGTGAAGACATCCCAATAGGCGACAGAGGTCAAGGCTATGTGTGTGGCACATGCATCAAATAATCCCCATATTAAGATTTGGTCTAGCATTGAGAGGCCTCTTGAGACACATAGAGTTGATTCACCTATCGATGAAGGAATTAAAGAGGGTGAGCATCACATTGAAGACTTGCGACCTTTAACTGAAGCAGATCTTGAAGCTATCCCAAAGATTACATTGGAAGATTTGGAGCAAGGTCTTTAGCTACTCATTTATGCCTTGTGTATTCAGTTTCAAAATAATATGACTTTTATGGATTTTCTCGATTGCACATACTCTCATTATATTAAATATATTAAACATTAGGTATGATAAAATTGTGTGACATAATGACATGGGGAATGGTACTAGTGTCATTCTCCCTATGTCGGGTTATACATAAGAGGTACTATTAACATTTTATGCGACCTCATATGGAGAATGGCACTAGTGCCATTCTCTCTTTGTGGTTATGTAGAAATGGTAATACTGTTATGTTCCTTTCTTGAATCTATGTTAGTTGAAAGCATTACAGAGATTAAAAATTGTATAGTATTAACTATGCTACCAAAGTTTTGATTTGGGTGCTTTCTACAAATCTATTGGACCAAAGTAATACAGTATCTATGCTTTCAGATCATGCATTGTACATTTCTTTTGGGACATGGGGGGAGGCACTAGTAGTATTCTCTCCTCTCAATGAGGGTATAGAGAAAGGCACTAGTGGCATTCTCCATAACCTTATATGTAAAATGGCACTAGCACCACCCCAAGAGAAGAATGGCACTATTGCCATTCTCTCTATGAGTTCAGAGAGAAAGGTTGCACTATTTGCATTCTCAATTGACTTTAGAGAGATTGGCACTTTTGCCATTCCCCAAAAATACAATGGAATCAGTGAACGACGATGGATAATGTTCATACTTTATTGTTATTTATTAGTTTCATATGCTTTTGTGCTTCGACATTGTTGAATACACTCTAAAGAATCAAAATATTTCTATATTCCTCAACTTCCACAGGGACCAATGATGCATGGAAGGATGTGGAAACATCAAATGTAGAGGACAACATACCACCCAAATGGGGACTATCAATTACGCGATGGATACAGGAGGTATAGAAGAAAACATAACCCCAAAAATGGAGAAAATTGCAAAGAATATCACGAATCATATACTTTTAGAAGAGAACATGGATGAACGTACTGTCTCAACATTGGGGACAAAACTAGATAATCTTATTGTTGTTGCAAACATGTATGAAATCATAGCACCTGACAATTTGGATGAGTCAGAAGCCAGCAACTTCAAGGAGAATTTGGATCTATATCCACATACAATTTCTTTGGATATGCCACGATTAACAATCATATTAGACTTGAATGGCCTGTTGTTAAGTCGCTGCCTATTCAAGTCTCCAATACATCCGTCTATTATGCATGGCAAAATAGTTATATGGTTGTTCATCCTGGGTGCATAGAATTTCTTAAAATCTTGCTACAAAGATTTAATGTAGGTATCTGGTCAACTGCGATGGAGCATAACGTACTTGATATGGTAGGAAAGCTGCAAAATTATGCAAATGAGAGCCTCCCTTTCTTTGTTATATGGTCTCAGCAAGAATGCTACACTTACAGTAAGACGAGGATAAATAGGCCTGACAAGGTTGGTGTTGAGGCAATGTTCAAACCCTTAGCAAAAATCTCAAAGGCATTTGGATGTGATGCTAGAAGGACAATCCTTGTTGATGACTCCCCATACAAGGCTTGCATTAGCCCTCCATCAAATTGCATATTTCCTTCAACATTTGATGTACAAGACAAGGATGATAATATTCTACTGAGAGAGTTGATGCCGTACTTACTACAACTCGATGAGACTAAAGATGTGTGCAGCATGATTGAGACAAATCGGTATATGGACAATTACCTGTGATGGAGGGGCATAAGGATTTGGATATGGTGCATATTATTGGTGATGTTCAATATGGCAATGTGGCAGGATTTATTAACAGCAATAGAAATACCAATGTAAAGCCAAATGTTTGTTATGTATTTTCCCCTGATGTTCCACCTTGGTATGACCCCATGATGAACATAGATATTGCAGAATATGGTCACATTTGTATTGAATCCATAGATGATATACATGCAGGAGAGGAGCTTTTTGTAGACTATGAGTTTTGAATAACAACATTGTATTTCTTTATACAATCATTACTTATGGGAATTACTACTTTCTTGCCAGCTATGTAAATTGGTGCGTAATTGTTGTGTGTGAATAATATGCAAACATGTTCATAACTACATTCATAATGTATTTAGAAGGAGTGTCTCTCGTGCCATTCTTTCCGGTGCCATTCTCTTTGGGGCTAGAAATTGAGAGTTTCTTTGGAATCATGATTTATTTCAGGGATTTCAATGGTGTATCAACAAGTTGTTATGTTTTCATCCTAAAGTGTACTTTTTTACTTTGCAATGACTAATCAACATGACATGTAAAGTTATCGTTTTACAATAATGCTAGTCAGTCCAAACATTGAAAGTGCACAATAAATGATTGTCATTGCCACCTAAATTACATCAAATGCTTGTCATTGCCCATTGATTTTCCATCAACTACATATCTTGCATTCATTCTCCTCAACTACATATCTTGATTTTCCATTAACTACATATCTTACTAAGTTAAAGAGCCTGTGCATTTTCATTGCAATACTCATGGTTATTAATTACACTCTACATTTTTTAAACGGTGTTTTGGAGATTTTCAAATGAGAATGCTCACAACAAAAGCGAGTCTCAATATCAATGGAAATTCCAGAGACTCGCTATTATGAAGGTGTTTTTGAACATCACTATGGCTCACGAGATGAATCTAACTCAAATGGGTTTAAAAGTTTATTATTTTTTTGATGATAACGTAGTTTAGACACTGATATTCTATTTATTATTTGAGAATGTAGTTGATATTTCACACTTCATGAATGGCTATCTAGTCTATTTTCACATATTTCTCCTGTTTTTTCATTGAGGGGAGCTACAATTTCTTCCAAAACTGCCATTCTGGGAATTGGGTTTTTCCTGATTTGGGAATTGGAAATGGCATTGAGAAGCCTAAACTCACATGCTCATTCTTCTATGTAGTGATCACTGTCTCCGCTGTGTAGAGATCATATGGAATTTTGTCAATCTCTATGGAGAATGCCACCAGTGGAGAATGGTAGTGGTGCCAATCTCATAACATGACCTGCAAACATGCACAAGGAGTCCTAAACTCACATGTGCATTCTTCTATGTAGAGATCACTATCTCCGCTGTGTAGAGATCATATGGAATTGTGTCAATCTCTGAGTTCATCAAACTCACATGTGGATTGGAATCGGACACCACTCTCCTATGATCATTGGAATACCCCTCCTAGAATAGTAGGGTGAACATTTGTACAAGTGGAGAATGGCAGTGGTGCCAATCTCTTATTAGGCCCTAAGAAATGGCATTGAGAAGCCTAAACTCACATGCTCATTCTTCTATGTAGTGATCACTGTCTCCGTTGTGTAGAGATCATATGGAATTGTGTCAATCTCTTATTAGGCCTTGGAATGTCAATCTATAGGTTTAGTTTGTCTAGACAACCACTAGTGGAGAATGGCAGTGATGCCAAACTCATGGTGGCACCTACATAATGATACTGAGATCATCAGACTCACATGTGGATTGGAATCGGACACCACTCTCCTATGATCATTGGAATACCCCTCTTAGAATAGTAGGGTAAACATTTGTACAAGAGAAATATGGTAATGGTGCCAATCTCTTATTAGGCCCTAAGAAATGGCATTGAGAAGCCTAAACTCACATGTGCATTCTTCTATGTAGTGGTCACTGTCTCCGCTGTGTAGAGATCATATGGAATTGTGTTAATCTCTGTGGAGAATGCCAACAGTGGAGAATGGTAGTGGTGCCAATCTCATACCATGACCTGAAAACATGCACAAGGAATCATAAACTCACATGTGGATTGGCAGTTTTGCCATTATAGAATGCCACCAGTGGAGAATGGCAGTGGTGCACAAGGAATCCTAAACTCACATGTGCATTCTTTTATGTAGTGATCACTGTCTCCGCTGAGTAGAGATCATATGGAATTGTGTCAATCTCTGAGATCATCAAACTCACATGTGGATTGGAATCGGACACCACTCTCCTATGATCACTGGAATACCCCTCCTAGAATAGTAGGGTAAACATTTGTACAAGTGAAGAATGGCAGTGGTGCCAATCTCTTATTAGGCCCTAAGAAATGTCATTGAGAAGCCTAAACTCCCATGTGCAGAGTTCATATGGAATTGTGCCAATCTCTGTGGAGAATGCCACCAGTGGAGAATGGTAGTGGTGCCAATCTCATACCATGACCTGAAAACATGCACAAGGAATCCTAAACTCACATGTGCATTGGCACTTTTGCCACTATCCTACTGCCATTCTCCGCTAGTGGTTGAGAGTTTCTTTGGAATCATGATTTATTTCAGGGATTTCAATGGTGTATCAACAAGTTCTTATGTTTTCATCCTAAAGTGTACTTTTTTACTTTGCAATGACTAATCAACATGACATGTAAAGTTATCGTTTTACAATAATGCTAGTCAGTCCAAACATTGAAAGTGCACAATAAATGATTGTCATTGCCACCTAAATTACATCAAATGCTTGTCATTGCCCATTGATTTTCCATCAACTACATATCTTACTAAGTTAAAGAGCCTGTGCATTTTCATTGCAATACTCATGGTTATTAATTACACTCTACATTTTTTAAACGGTGTTTTGGAGATTTTCAAATGAGAATGCTCACAACAAAAGCGAGTCTCAATATCAATGGAAATTCCAGAGACTCGCTATTATGAAGGTGTTTTTGAACATCACTATGGCTCACGAGATGAATCTAACTCAAATGGGTTTCAAAGTTTATTATTTTTTTGATGATAACGTAGTTTAGACACTGATATTCTATTTATTATTTGAGAATGTAGTTGATATTTCACACTTCATGAATGGCTATCTAGTCTATTTTCACATATTTCTCCTGTTTTTTCATTGAGGGGAACTACAATTTCTTCCAAAACTGCCATTCTGGGAATTGGGTTTTTCTCGAATTATCTAATACGGTCTTCTCTCTTATTTCTTACATCCTAGTCCTTCTGATTAACTTGTATTCCTCTTTCACTTTACATCTTCCCTCACTTTCTATCCCTTCAAGACACTCTCTTATTTCTTACATCCTAGTCCTTCTAATTAACTTGTATTCGTCTTATCGCTCTCTCTCTCTCTCACTTGTAATATATTTCACTCGCAAGTATCAATTCCCAATGCTCCACTCACTTAAAGTACAGCATTCCCAATGCTCCGCAAAATTTTATTCAGTTGGATAATCTCCACTCACTTAAAGTAGAGCATTACCAATGCTTCTCTCACTTTATTCCAACCCTTATCCTTATCATAGTGAACACATCGTGCCTCTCACTTTATTCCAACCCTTATCCTTATCATAGTGAACACATCGTGCCTTAGTGCACTTGTATTCTTCCATCCTAGTCCTTCCACAAACACTCTCTTATTTCTTACATCCTAGTCCTTCTCAGTAACTTGTATTCTTCTATCCTAGTCCTTCCACAAACACTCTCTTCTTTCATCCATCCTGATAACTTGTATTCTTCTATCCTAGTTCTTCCACAAACACTCTCTTCTTTCATCCATCCTAGTGCTTCTCATTAACTTGTATTCTTCCATCCTAGTCCTTCCACAAACACTCTCTTCTTTCTTCCATCGTAGTCCATCTCCCTTTCTTTATCATCTCCCTACCCATGGATGTCCTTGGCATTGTCGAAGACGTGGAGTTCGGAATTAACAGTCTCAAAGAATGGATTTCCGACCAAGGAGCATAGAGAGAGGCCAGAATTCGACAAGATTCTCCTTTGACACACATGGAGAGAGAGGAATTTGACGCAGAAAGGCACGTAGAGAGGGAGGCCGAGACTCTCAAGATAGCAGAGAGTGAAAGACTTTTAAGACGTATGATAAAAGCATGATAAGATCTCTTAGACTTCTTAAGTAACCTTTGTTATCGTAGCTCTCTTTATGGGCGATTTGATGCGGATGCTGAGAGAACGATAAGAGCCTCACAGAGAAATTATAAAGAAACAATTTGTGATTGCTTAAATTTCTTCTTTGCATGTAATTATGTTGAGGATACAGCTGTGGAGGTAGTGAAAGATTGGGTTGTTGAGAAGATAAGAGAGACCAATGATGAGATCTTCTAGACTTTGGGTGATTAAGAAGATAAGAGAGACTGTATTAAGGTGTTTTTTGACACCATATGGCTTTGAGTTATATGATCTACTTCTTGTACAAATGTGATGTGCTCTTTTTGAAATGTACTCTAGTTTTAATAACATGTCATGCCATTTTTTCTAATTTGATTTTTTAAAATATTACTTTTTGTCTCTTTTAACAATGTGATGTCCTCTATTTTTAATGTACTCTAGTTTTAATAACATCTATAGTCATTTTTTCTAATTTGATTTTTTAAAATCTTCCTTTTTGACTCAATGTTTTGTTTTATAAGAGCCTCTTTTTTTGAAATGTTTTATCCAAAATTATCTCACAAAATGAATTTGGACAGTGCACGAGTTCAAAACTAATGAAATAGGTGTTGATATCAACACCCACCAGTGTGGTGGTTTGCTAATACTAAAAACAAGCATGGGATTTATCGTTTGGGATCTACAAAAATAATTTAATAAAACCAGTGCGGTAGTTGTTTGGGATATACTAAAAATAAGCATGGGATTTATCATTTGGGATTTACAAAAATAATTTAATAAAACCAGCGTGGTGGTTTTTTGGGATATACTAAAAACAAGCATGGGATTTATCATTTGAGATTTACAAAAATGAGTATGGTGGTTTGTTTGGGATTTACTAAAAGAAGCGTAGTCTCAAATATATTTACCATTTTCCAGGATAAGTGGAACATTGTTTCCTTGCAATGAGACTACATTTTCTTAGTAGTACCTTAGTCATCCTAGTCCATCGCTCCAAGACACCCCAAGATGTGCTCCTATGTGTCTAAATTCAATTTGAAGACACTCTTACCCTTCTTTCATTGTGGCATATATATCCATCATTGGCAACCTCATCCCCCATGGGAGATACAATACAATATAGTACAAGACTATGCATAGGGAAACATCAAGGTACACCCGGAGGTGAACTAGGTAGTGTGGGCAAGAAACTCATGATAGATCGTTGTCTGCTATTTGGACGAGTAGTCTATCATGTCCTCCTAGCAACTAGCCGACTCCTGACGAGTGCCACAATAACCCCGATTGGCTGTACCCCAAGTCTGAAGATAGAGGAAATGTCAATGAGTGTGATCTATCCGTCTATCCTCTATCAAGTGTGTCACATCTCAATCTTGGGGTCTCCCTTGGGGGGATCACTCAATAATATATGTGACTATCATGTGAGTTCAACATAAGCACATATTTAAATTCATTTTTTCTCACATTTTCACAGACAAAAGGGTGTTGTAAAAAGGATTTTGGAAAAACATTTATAGATTGAATAGGAAAAGGATGCATTTTATTAATGAAAACATTCAGAGATAAGCGGTTTTATAAATAGGGCTTGAACACACGTGATATATAGGGCTTATACATAGTGAGCCCCCCAAGGGGTCTCATCCCTTCTGCTATCTGTTACTGGGGGAATGCCATACTCTAAATGAAAGAACTCAGTGATCCTACATTGGGATGGGCCATTCAAGAACCCCTGCTCTCCTGTCTCTGTGATCTAATCATGAGATGCTCTTTATGTAAGACTGCCTCATGGATAAAAGTCGCAAGGCATCTTTGATCTGGGTATGACAGGAATCTAGAGAGGCCATCAAATCTGTCTTTGAAAATCCAGTGGTACCTTCTATGGATCTCATAGTAGACTGGGCAATGGAAGATAAAGTGCTCCTATGATTCCACCTCATGTCGCTCACATACAGTGCTGATACAACTCTTCTAGGGATCTCATTTTCTTCCCTACTCTTAATATGGAGATGGTGCGATGGGACACAAAGCTATCCAATGGCAATCCTGAGTGAGTATGGGAGGTGGATCTGGGTGTACCCGGGTGGGATAATGAAACCCTCCTCGGAGATGTGCTGACAGTAATCCCAATAGAACTAAGCTTCACAAGAAGCTTTGTCTATGCCAACCAGGCCTTGAATGTGTAGCTATAGGAGATCCTCTCGAATAATCGGGTTGAAATCGTTGCCCCAAAATGGGACAAATAGAGTATCAATAATGTATTGGAAGGGTGGAAGCCTATAAAAACCTAGTCTCTCAAACCATATGCATGTGTGCGCGTACCAACATCTTTGATCACCATGAGCTGCTAGTGCCATAGAAGATACTAATGCCAACCAAGGTAGCCTATGTCGCCATGCCATAATCTCGCACACGGTATATATAAGTGATGGCTTGGAACACCGTGTCTAACTGTAGTGGGGATGCCCCAAACTCAGCAGCTTACCTTATCAAGAAAAACTAAACATTCATAATTTTCAACATTTGAAGAAGCCAACTTAAAACTGGGTCATGCTTATTACATACATTCAAAAAATACTTGCAAAATTAACACAATTGTCCAAAAAACGATGGAAAGTTTAAACTTTTACTTGCAAATCAAAGAAACTACTTGGACAATTTATTCATCACACTTTGAGCAACATACCCAAATCACAAATCAAATAGGGAATATCATATGCACCACATAGCCTAAATAGAGGCAGAACAAAATGTACTAGCAATAGAGGAAAGACGAAAGATGGTACTAGTAGTTGCAATATTAAGGTTAATAGTCAACTGGCAGATGTTTTGAAGATGGCTAGGCTGATAATATGGGATGAGGCACCCATGACTCACCGGTTTGCTTTTGAGGCACTAGACAGAACTTTGCGAGATATCATGTCCAATGAGCAACTTTTTGGTGGGAAGGTGGTATTGTTGGGGGGGGATTTTAGGCAAGTCTTGCCAGTTCTTCCAAAGGCAGGACGAGAGGACATTGTCAATGCTACCTTATGCCACTCAAGGATTTGGGGTCGCACTACA
Organism: Dipteris shenzhenensis; assembly: GCF_047967505.1. Taxonomy (NCBI): domain Eukaryota; kingdom Viridiplantae; phylum Streptophyta; class Polypodiopsida; order Gleicheniales; family Dipteridaceae; genus Dipteris; species Dipteris shenzhenensis. The sequence continues at coordinate 8,592,806 of NC_141617.1, read as the reverse complement.
ATATTGAAGTTAACGCAGAATATGCGGGTCCTTCAGAATGGTGATAATTGTGCTGAGCAAGAGTTCATGCAATGGGTTCTGGACATTGGCAATGGGATAAATAGATGTACAAAAGAAGATACTGTTGTGATTCCATCGCATATGCTTTTAGAGACAAAGTCCATGGAAGGCCTCATTAGATGGGTGTATCGAGGGCTTGCAACTATTTTGGACTATGCACCATACTTTCGAGAGCGTGCTATTCTTGCACCTCGAAACATCGAGGTTGATGCAATTAATGCTACGGCATTGAAGGCGATGCCCGATGAGGAAAGGGAGTACCTAAGTGCAGACTCAGTGGACAACTTAGGGGGAGATTCCTTTTTGTTTGCAGTCGAGTATTTGAATAGTCTTGATCTTGGTGGTGGATATCCCCCGCATCGGTTGGTTTTGAAAAGAAATGCTCCTATAATTTTGTTGCGTAATTTGAATCCTCGCCAGGGTTTGTGCAATGGGACACGGTTGATATGCAAAGAGTTTCACACAAAAGTGTTAGAAGCTGAAATCATTACTGGTAACAATGCTGGTGATAGAACGTTTATTCCAAGGATAACATTCATTCCGACCAACGTTAAACTTCCATTCAACATGAGGAGACGGCAATTTCCTATCCGATTGGCATTTGGCATGACAATCAATAAGTCACAGGGCCAAACATTGTCAGTTTTGGGGCTATACTTGGCGACACCGGTATTCAGTCATGGCCAATTATATGTGGCATTTTCACGTATCCGAGCATCAAACGCTGTTAAGGTTTTCATTTCGCAGAGTGCGTCTGATGCCAGGGGCGAGGGAATGTATAATACTTCTACCACAAATGTTGTGTACAAGGAAGTTTTGCAATTGGCAACATCAAGAGCCTAGGAGTATGACATTGCTCTTTCAAGCCCTCCTCAGATTTTCTTGGGTGGAAAATCTTCATTTCGGTAATCTTTGTATAGCTTTTTTTAAGTTCTTTCAGTATTCCAACTATCATAGGTCTTTGGGAATGTTGGCTATTTATACAAAGATGAAGTGAGATGTAATATTTCATGACTTTGTCCTTGATAATGTTTGGATTTCATTTTTAATTTGAGTTATGGTTTTGCAATACACTACAGGCTATTTTCTCTTCAAAGCCTTTTGTTTTTTTCCAGTATATGTAGATTGACACGTGCATTCTTTTTTTGCAATGTGATAGGATGTCTAGGCAGTTCACATTTGTCACCGAAACAAGAGCACAGGTGCAAGGTACATAGTTGCTTGACAACCACGTTTTATGTTGACACGTTTAATAGTATAGTCACTCACTTTTAGAAAATTGTAGATCCTGCGGACTGGGGATCTCTAGAGAGCGCACAACTGTTGTTGGATTTGCTTGAGCTGGAGAGCTACCTTGGGTAAGAACTGTGTGCATTGTTTAATGCTTTATTTTTGTTAAAACAAAAGTCTTTTTGGATTATATTTGAGTGAGAAAACATGCTATTGTTTGTCTTTTAGGACTGTTCCTGATTCAGGGTTTCTAATGAATCTCCACGTCCACAATCCTTTGGATGACGAGTCCATTTGGGATATTACGCTGTCCTGGCTTGCCGGCTTCATAGGGATGATGGACCACAGACCATCACTGTTCGTTGGCTGGGATACTATGAATGTGTGTGGACACGAATTTTCTATCGAGGGCAAAATGGGGACTACACATACACCTTTGCCAGCATTGTTGACAGCCCTTTGCGTCTGAGTAAGTACTCTAAAGAATGAGTTGGGTTTTACCAACATACATGTATAAAAGTTTTATGGCTCAATAATTATAGTTTCTAAGTTGTCTTTCTATGTGATGCTGGTCCAGATACGATTGTTGGTACTCCGTTGTATGTTCGTAGCCGTGGTGGACGCGGCAGACGTGGTGGATGTAGACTGAATGGCCGTCGCAAGCTTTTCCCTGCAGTACATGGCCGCAGACTTTTCCGTTAGGAATGTTTGTGTGTGTATTGTAGATTTTGTATGTTCAGTTATGAATTTATTTTGTGGCTGTGTATTTGGATATATCAGTCAGTACTTTGATGTAGCTATTGCATGTTCAGACATGTGACTGCACTTTTGGATGTGATATTTTTTGAAGTACTCTATCATAGAGAAATTTTTTATTGGACATGGCAAATGTGGAGTACATGGCCGGCACAGGCTTTTCCCTATAGTACATGGCCGCAGACTTTTCCCTTTAGGGATGTTTGTGTGTCTATTGTACATTTTGTATATTCAGTTATGACTTTGTATGTTTTGGACATATCAATTAATGCTACGGCATTGAAGGCAATGCCCGGTGAGGAAAGGGAGTACCTAAGTGCAGACTCAGTGGACAACTTAGGGGGAGATTCCTTTTTGTTTGCAGTCCAGATTTGAACAGTCTTGATCTTGGTGGTGGATATCCCCCGCATCGGTTGGTTTTGAAAAGAAATGCTCCTATAATTTTGTTGCGTAATTTGAATGCTCGCCAGGGTTTGTGCAATGGGACACGGTTGATATGCAAAGAGTTTTACACAAAAGTGTTAGAAGCTGAAATCATTACTGGTAACAATGCTGGTGATAGAACGTTTATTCCAAGGATAACATTCATTCCGACCAACGTTAAACTTCCATTCAACATGAGGAGACGGCAATTTCCTATCGGATTGGCATTTGGCATGACAATCAATAAGTCACAGAGCCAAACATTGTCAGTTTTGGGGCTGTACTTGGCGACACCGGTATTCAGTCATGGCCAATTATATGTGGCATTTTCACGTATCCGAGCATCAAACGCTGTTAAGGTTTTCATTTCGCAGAGTGCGTCTGATGCCAGGGGCGAGGATAATACTTCTACCACAAATGTTGTGTACAAGGAAGTTTTGCAATTGGCAACAGCAAGAGCCTAGGAGTATGACATTGCTCTTTCAAGCCCTCCTCAGACTTTCTTGGGTGGAAAATCTTCATTTCGCTAATCTTTGTATAGCTTTTTTTAAGTTCTTTCAGTATTCCAACTATCATAGGTCTTTGGGAATGTTGGCTATTTATACAAAGATGAAGTGAGACGTAATATTTCATGACTTTGTCCTTGATAATGTTTGGATTTCATTTTTAATTTGAGTAATGGGTTTGCAATACACTACAGGCTATTTTCTCTTCAAAGCCTATTGTTTTTTTCCAGTATATGTAGATTGACACGTGCATTCCTTTTTAGCAATGTGATAGGATGTCTAGGCAGTTCACATTTGTCACCGAAACAAGAGCACAGGTGCAAGGTACATAGTTGCTTGACAACCACGTTTTATGTTGACACGTTTAATAGTATAGTCACTCACTTTTAGAAAATTGTAGATCCTGCGGGATGTTTGTCTTTTAGGATTGTTCCTGATTCATGTTTTCTAATGAATCTCCACGTCCACAATCCTCTGGATGGACGAGTCCATTTGGGATATTACGCTGTCCTGGCTTGCCGGCTTCATAGGGATGATGGACCACAGACCATCATTGTTCGTTGGCTGGGATACTATGAATATGTGTGGACACGAATTTTCTATCGAGGGCAAAATGGGGACTACACGTACACCTTTGCCAGCATTGTTGACAGCCCTTTGCGTCTGAGTAAGTACTCTAAAGAATGAGTTGGGTTTTACCAACATACATGTATAAAAGATTTATGGCTCAATAATTATAGTTTCTAAGTTGTCTTTCTATGTGATGCTGGTCCAGATACGATTGTTGGTACTCCGTTGTATGTTCGTAGCCGTGGTGGACGCGGCGGACGTGGTGGACGTAGACTGAATGGCCGTCGCAAGCTTTTCCCTGCAGTACATGGCCGCAGACTTTTCCCTTAGGGATGTTTGTGTGTGTATTGTAGATTTTGTATGTTCAGTTATGACTTTATTTTGCGGCTATGTATTTGGATATATCAGTCAGTTCTTTGATGTAGCTATTGCATGTTCAGACATGTGACTGCACTTTTGGATGTGATATTTTGAAGTACTCTGTCTTACAGAATTTTTTTTTTGGACATGGCGGATGTGGAGTACATGGCTGACGCAAGCTTTTCCCTATAGTACATGGCCGCAGACTTTTCCCTTTAGGGATGTTTGTGTGTCTATTGTATATTTTGTATGTTCAGTTATGACATTGTATGCGGATGTGTATTTGGACATATTAATGAGTTCTCTGATTTCACTTTCGGATGTAATATTTTGAAGTACTATGTCGTAGACATTTTTTTTGGTTAGAATATGTTGCTGGTTTCAGACATTTTAGCATCTTGAGACCCGACGGAGCGGGTCGCTAGCCCGTCGTAGACGGGTCAGGTTACTCGTAGCCTAAATAGAGGCAGAACAAAATGTACTAGCAATAGAGGAAAGACGAAAGAGAGCAAAAGGGGAGAACAACAAAGTGTACATATAACTTAAACATACACATAATCTATATACACACATAATCCGAGATATAACCTAAACATACACATAATAACAAACTGGGCTAGCAATAAAAAGAGAGCGAGAGGTGAGAACAGCAAAATATAGACCTGGACGGATTAGATAATGGACTTATTCAAGTAATTAGAGTCGGCACTAGAGCCATAATTACAAATAATCCATGGTCTCATCCACAGACTTCTGACCATTTCAGCTGCAGAATTCTCACTGACGACGATAGTGCAACTGATGAGCTGTTGAGGGGCACTTTATGTACGTAGCGTTGTGTTCCTGTTCTAGTCTAGGGACAGCCAATTCTTTCTCATCCGCAATTCGTTGGCCATTCAAAAGCACCATGAGATGTACCCGTTTCTGTTGCCAATACAGGCATCCAGATCAACAAGGGCTGGATTCAATACAGTAGAAGTAACGGAACAATAAGCATACAGAATGTGATAATTGTCAAGGTCTAAGGTAGCTGGGCGACAGCTTGCAGAGAAACCTCCACTCGTGGAATCGCATTGCAAATTGCCATACGTGTTTACAATGTGCTCGTTCAAATCACGAGTAGCCTGACCCGTCTACGACGGGTTGGAGACCCGCTCTGCTGGGTCTCAAGGTGGGATCTTTAATTTCAAAAGAGAAATTCTGAAGTTCCAACACTGGAACAACTTGGCTTGGCGCACTCAGTGTAATTTTGTCTAATAGCTTTCCTAAAACCCCCTCTCTGCTTTCATACATAAAATTTTGCAAGATTACGTGCATAAAATTCATGAATTTGTTTGAATTAAACATGTTTGTATGCATATCCCCTCTCTGCTTTCATACATGGGATTTTGCAAGATTACGTGCGTAATGCATTGTATGCCAATGTAGTGCTAGATTGCAACACAATCAATTTTGGTTTATGGGATACATTAGTTTGAGTGTAAATAAATAAAATTGAATTTATTTGAATTAAACACGTTTGTATGCATATCCTCTCTTTGCTTTCATACATGGAACTTTGCAAGATTACATGCGTAATGCATTGTATGCCAATGTAGTGCTAGATTGCAACACAATCAATCTTGGTTTATAAGATACATTAGTTTGAGTATAAATAAATAAAATTCATGAATTTGTTTGAATTAAACATGTTTGTATGCATATCCCCTCTCTGCTTTCATATATGGAATTTTGCAAGATTACGTGCGTAATGCATTGTATGCCAATGTAGTGCTAGATTGTAACACAATCAATCTTGGTCTATGGGGATACATTAGTTTGAGTATAAATAAATAGAATTCATGAATTTTTTTGAAATAAACGTGTTTGAGTATAAATAAATAAAATTTATGAATTTGTTTGAGTATAAACGTATATGTGCATGCTTCAATAAACACAACAAAAGAAGATTTACTTAAAAATAGCATACCTAACAAAATATACGCTCTATAAAGAGTACTACAAAATCTTACAAATTCATATATCTACATACAGAGTGTCTATATCAGCTCCCCTAAGAAAACAGACTACGTCTATGTCCCACCCCACGCACCACCACACGTGCGCGGCGTGAACCTACGCAATGCAAAAAGATCATTTAAGAATTATAATCATTAAATCAAGGAAAATTTAGAATTGTGTCTTAATAATACTCAACACATTAATTAGAATGCTTACGGTGGCGCACAGGAGTGTGTATGTGGTACATAAATGCATATACAAAGTCTCCGTTCGCCCCTCGATAAAATACATCTGTTCCCATCGGCTCCAGGTACCCAATGAAGCGCACATAGATGGTCTGGGGACTATTATTCCCAGCAAGACGCTGAGAACTCACGGAAAAATATCCAAGATTGACACGTTCCACCCCATCATACGCTAGACCGAGGAGATGCATTGCAAAACTTGAGTCGGGAACCGCCCTAAAGGAAAATAATATCATGTTTATTCACTTATATATGTAACCTAAGTAGCTTTCACCTATATGAAAAAAAAAAAAAAAAAAAAGGTTATCTACCCAATAAAGCTCTCCAACTCCAAGATGTCAACCAATAGCTGGGTGCGCACCCCAGCTCTCCAACCATCGGGATCTGTATATTCCTAAAGGTAAATGACTATACTATTAAATAAGTCAACTTAGCAACTAACTACTACACAATTATGTACTTGCTACCCGTGCAGTTGTCTCGGTGGTGAATGTAAATGACGCTGCCATCCTATCATATCATATTACAATAATAATACATATCATATTACAGTAACAATAGATGTGTCAACGTATATATAGAGAAGAAATTAAAAGGCTTCACCAAGCCACAAATTAAAAAGAACATTAGTTATAGTACATTTGATAACCCATAATTTGAAGAAAAAATAACAATGTGTGAACCCATAAAACTCACAAAAATCATACATTGTCAAAATTCTAGAGACGACATTGTTTGAATGGAATATGGAATGAGCTCATGAAAATTATACAAAAATAGTCATCACCAATTTTAATCCACACTTCAAAGGCTTACAATTGATATACCTTTGATCGCCTAAAAGAACACAACGATACAAAAAAGACTGTGAAAATTTGTCACCCAACAAAGTTTGAAGAGGCTTTCAAAGAGCATTGGCATACTGCTAGGTTCTTCTTGATGCCAATTGTAAAACCTCTTTGTATACAACATTTGTGGTACAACTCATTTCAGCATCCTCATCACTAACCCGATCCACACTCTCTGGAAGGAATACTTTGACTGCATTTGATGATCGGACACGTGAGAAAGCCACGTATAATTGCCCGTGACTAAACACCGGTGTCGCCAAGTATAAGCCTAGGATAGACATTGTTTGGCCCTGTGCCTTGTTTATCGTCATGCCAAATGCTAGCCGAACAGGAAATTGCCTTCTTCTCATATTGAATGGAAGTTTCAAGTTATTGGGAATGAAAGTTACTCTTGGAATGAACATCCTATCTCCAGCATTGGTACCAGTGATAATCTCAACTTCCAATACCTTCGTGTGGAACTCTTTGCATATCAGTCGAGTCCCATTGCATAATCCCTGTCGAGGATTTAGATTGCGCAACAAAATGAGGGGGGCATTTTGTTTCAAAACCAGCCGATGAGGTGGGTATCCACCACCAAGATCGAGCGTGTTAAGATACTCTACTGCATACAAAAAAGAATCTCCACATGAGCTCTCTACTGAGTCTGCACTTAGATACTCCTTTTCCTCACCGGGCATTGCCTTTAGTGTAGTAGCATTGACTGCATCAACTTCAAGGTTTCGAGGCACGAGAATAGCGCGGTCTCGAAAATACGATGCATAATCCACAACCCTTGCAAGTCCTGTATACACCCACTCAATCAGACCTTCCATAGAGTTTGTCCTTAAAAGCATCTTTGATGGGATTGCAACAGTGTCTTCTCTTATATGCATGCTAGTTCCATTTCCAATATCTAACACCCATTGTATGAATTCCTGCTCTATTGAATTATCACCTTCCTGAATGACCCGCATATTCTGTACCAGCTTCAATACCTTGATGCATCTCCAAATCCTTGAGTGGCACAATGTAGAATTGACAATATCTTCTCATCTTGCCTTGGGAATAACTGGCAAGACCTGCCTAAAATCCCCCCCTAACAACATCACCTTTCCACCAAACAGTTGGTCATTTGACATGATATCTTGCAGCGTCCTGTCCAATGCCTCAAATGCGAATCGATGAGTCATAGGTGCCTCATCCCATATTATCAACTTTGCTATCTTCAGAACATCTGCAAGATGACTGTTAACGTTTATATTGCAACTACTGGTGGCATCCAAATCCAGTGGTATCTTGAACCACGAGTGTGCTGTGCGTCCATTGCTTAGTAACAATGCTGCAATCCCAGAAGAAGCGCATGCCAAAGCGACATGCCCCTCCCCACGCAACCTAGAAAGCAAACAATTGTATAGGAAAGTCTTTCCAGATCCTCCTGGACCATCAAGAAAAAACATCGCACCAACATTTGCATAGACCGCTATCAGAATCTGATCGAAGGCAGTCCGTTGACAATGATTTAAGGTACTTTCCATTTGTTGACCAAGTCGTGCCTCACTCTCAAAATCAAACATTCTTTCTTCTTGCAATAGAGCATTTGTAGCTGCCAATACACATGATCTATCCAAGGTAGGCAATCCATCAAACTCTACCAACCTTCTCCCATGTTGTTGGAGAATATGCTCCAAGTGCCATAGAGCCTCCTTCCGTGCCAATCCACGACGGTCAACCATACTTGATTCGAATGCATGGAAGAAATCATCCGATAGATCGTCTAAGAATCTTTCCCACAAAATTCCTGGAGATGTTGGCTCACAAAAAATCAAAATTGCAACAAAAAGGTGCCTGAACTGTGTGCTATTTTGATGTAAAATGGCCTCTTGCATGCAGATAAACCATTCCTCATCACTTTCCAATAACCCTCTAGCTATACATGCTGCCTTGAAAGTAGGGTAAACTTGCCCATCAAAAGTGCGCAAGTCATCAAAACACTTACAACCCTTGCAAACGTTAAGTAGCATACGCATGAAATATAATTCACCAGTAGATGGAGAAATGTTATACATCCGACCAATGCTATTGCCCTGCCTTCTTCTAGACCACTTTTTATTGGATTTGTTCCAAACCATCTCGCATGGAAAGTCACTGTAAAGCAAATTATCTGCATCATGTTGCAATCGGTTGTAAGTGAACCATTCCGTGAGGCTGGTCTTTCTGTTCTGTTCCCTATCCACCACATTGTGCAAATCATCATCATCTCTGAATATCACATTATTCAACATCGGAAGATGGACTTGTAACCTTTGTACATCTGGCTTTTCATCATGCATATCATACTCATAAATGTGCCAGCATGCTTCTGATGCTGATACATAACGTGAATCTAGGTAATAGTTTATCTCATCAATTCCACAATCAACTGGGTTGTGTAGTTGTCCTTGTCCTTCCACACGATTTATCTGCATCCTGACGGTTGCTCTGTCATGTCCCTTATACACGTATTTATATAAATACTTGACTGCAGTAATTGTGGAACAAATTTCAACGTTGATATGTGCCTTGTACTTCATAGAGAGGAAAGGATTGAATGGCACAATCCAACGATTATCCACTATACCCTCTTTCACCCGTATCTTTCTACCATCATCTCGACGCATGTAGATAGGGTAACCATCGTTACCTACCTTTGTAGACTGAGAGAAGGGACATGGATAGTGACGACTACATTTGCCATCAAACATGCAAGGAGCAGAGACATTAAGTACACCACATGGGCCATGAACATTGCATTGTGCAATAATCTCATGCAACTCAGGGAAAAGGGTTTTATCTGGAACTTCTGCACATACCAATTGATCATAGTGACCAACCTGAGTAGGTTTGAATGCACCTTCCAAAATCAATAGTATGTGTGAGTGTGGAAGACCTCTCTTTTGAAACTCAATCACACATACATACCCAGCAACTTTTCCAAACAAATCATGCTTTATAATCGATTGCATCAGATCCTTGTGTTTTTGATAAAATACACGGGTTGTCAAATCCGGGCGATCTTGTGCTCTTTGACCTGGCAACAATCCTTCAGATATTTCTGACCATTTTGGGTTGCAGGTGAAGGTAATAAACAAATCTGGTTTACCCTTTTTTCTCACAATTGCCATTGCATCCTGGTATAACTGGCACATATACCGCGGTCCTCCTGTAAAAGAGGATGGTAACACAACTCTATGCCCGACAGCGTTGCCTAGTACATTATGGACCGCATCAGCTGCGTTTAGCATGTCCATCAACCCTTGATAAACTTCTGCACGTAAAGACGATTGATTGTTGCGTATCCACACCAATCTGGACTCTTCCATACTACTATATGCATCAACAATATATTGTTGCAATAATCTCCCCCCTTGTAGAAGGCACGCACTTGTATCAGGCCTTACCTGTAGACGGTACGCATAATACTGCCTCTGTGTCACACAATTTTTCCTTTATACATCATTTAATGATACGTGAGTAGGAACATCTCTATAAGGAATATATAAATGCCATCCATCCTCCCCTCAGGGAAATAGAAGAACATACATGAGAGACATGTATGATCGATGCAAATTTGATATTCTGGTTATCAGTCCATTGCGTCTTAAAAACTGGATGTCTCGATTCCCAACATCAGAATCATCCCCTTGCCCTGGCATGATAGTGGCAACCTCGCTAGCTATTGGGACCAAGTACTGTCTTGAGGTTGACCGGCTCTCACAAATTACCATCTTCAAGTTTGCATGTGGATTTCTTCTCAATACTTCCCCCACAGCAACCAGTGCACTGGCATATGGATTGCATTCATGCATCATCCTTTGCAACAATTCCAAAATGCCAAGATTCAAACCAGGCATCCCATCCAAACGGTTTTGCAACTCATGATCTGTATCATGGACATATAATTGTGCAAACCGTGGAAGCTCCTGTCTAGACTCATCAGGTAGCAAACTCCCAACATGATGGTACACTGTGCCGTGAATCCGAAAATTATGTATACCCCTATTCCCAGAAAACATTTGATCAACTTGGGCTCCCAATGAGGCAAATGCCATGACACTACTATAGGCTCTTATATTATCCTTAAATGATCTGCTTCTAGCGTCACTTCCATGAAGTAGAACTTTTAAAATCTCTAGTGGATCTTCCAATGGCAACAATGACACACGGCCAACTTTACAACAATACTTTCCCACAACCCGATGCATACTTCTGATCTCTTGCTTCCACAATTGAGCATGACAAAAACTTCATATGCAATCCATACCTCCAAGTGAATGAACAACAGGACTATTGGAAACCAATGGATACAAAGATGGGTGCCCTATGTCATTTCTTAATGGAAATCGATGCAGGATAGATAGGATCCCCCTAGACCCTAAACATGCATTCCTATTGCTGCCAACAACATGCTCTTGTGCCCTTGACTGCCCATAATCTCGAACTGCATCCAATTGAATTGTTGTACCTATTACTGGAGCATCTATTGTATTTCTTCCCCCAACAACACAATGCTGCACATTCGGTGCACCATCGGGGCAAAAAGTAGATTCTGTTGGCTCTAGAAAGTGAGAATCCATGCTTGCATGTGGCTGCACTCTCACACTTCTAATTGCAGTACAAAAAACATTCCCTTCTCTAAGACTATCAGCAAACTCCGTACTCATACATTCCATAGTTGTACCCGTACCTTGCTTTTTGAGCATTGTTCTCTGCCTAGCAACATTGCGACGTGCCTTACGTGTTGAACGCAATAAACTTCTCTTATCAAGAGAAGTTAAATTATCTACATTCCATTGTACATCATTATGTCCCTGCATTTGATTATGTTGTCTGTAATGAACAACCTCTACAATTGGCTCCATGTGTCTAAAACCTTGTTTTTTCAACATTGTTCTCTGTCTGGCAATACTGCGATGTGCCATGCGTGTTGAATCCCATAACCTTCTCCTATGACAACTTGTTTCTTTTGTCATTGTCTGTTTATGAACACAACTATATATATCTTATTCTCTCTCTCTCTCTCTCTCTCTCTCTCTATAAGGTTTGGGATTTATGGCATATAAGGCAAAGGATTAAATTGTCAATCAAATAAATGGAGTGTAAATGGACTCATTTGGTAGAAGTAATGATGCATGCCAAATGGAGTCAACTAATAGAAATATTCATGCATGCTAAATGGAATGCTTGACAATGCAAAATGCAAAAATAGCCTATAACTCCTATTGTAATTTCGTAGCATGAAGCTTTCACCTTTTCGCTTAAGATATGCATCCATGAAACATATGTAGGTGTAAATGCTTTGTGGGTATGAGTGCATGCACATGAGTGCATAATTGCATGCATATATTTGTAAATTCATGCAAACATATGTATGGAAAGACTCAATGCCATGTATGTAGATGCAACCTAAAGAATATGATGATCAGACATTCTTGTAACATGTATTCTAGTAAATACAAAGATTGGGAACTAAGATGAACAACATAAGGGTGTGAGTACATGAACATGAGTGATATATGTAGGTAAGTTGTGTGTATGTATGTATCTACATGCATGACATACGCTAATATCATAATTAAATATGTACTAAAAAAGAGAGCGCATTAAATAAATGTATCTGAAGGACTTAGGATCATTCAAGGTTACTCACATATATTTCACTCATCAAACTTTCTTCCTTACCTTCCATGACATATAACAATACTCCATCAATTGTAGCTCACAGATATCCATGTATTTCTATTTACATTAATTTGACTTACATTGCCACATATATCAAATAAAGATAAGAAAGCTCAAAAATTTTTATTATTGCAATTGAAAACCAAATACAGAAGTTTTGTGTGGTAGGCACAAAAGGCTATCCTACTAAATAACTTAAGATTGACCCCAGTATGCAAATAACATAGAAGAACTTTGCGATCCTTTACAAAAAGCAATATAGAAGTCCCAAAACCATCTCAATTTTCATGAGCTGTAATGCGCTCCAACTTACGGCTCATCCTTGTCATCAAGGCTGTTAGCCTCTTCAAACCAATTTTGAATGTTGACACCTCGATGCACAATAGATCAACTTGCTCTTTTAGCTTGTCAACTTGCAACCTACATCCTCTATCACATACTACTGAGCCTTCTTCACCCCCCCCTAAAAGTTGTCGTACATATTGGTTCGTGTCATTTACATTATTCTCAATATGAGCAATCCTCTCAATGAGAGTTTCAGAGGATGCACCCCTACCCTTTGTTACCACTCCATCATTTTCAGGATGGACTTCTCTCCATAAGGATGTTAGATATCTTGTATTCATAGCATTCACATCACCATAATGCTCGCAGACATTTTGAATGGACTTCAAAGGACGCGTAATAGAGAGACCATATTGCCTTGAAGATGACAGACACTTCCTTGCATACTTTGTTGCACGGGTGGAAGGTCCCTCCCCTCTAAGACGTTTCATTATAGCAAAAGTGCGATGTTCATGGATGGACTTAACAGTAACACCATTTTGTTTGGCGAAGCACTTAGCTGTCTGATTTGTCCCACCAGTGGAATCCCTCACTCTTGCCGCTCGTTTCATTGCACGAAGGCTTCGTCGTTCACGAAAAGATGACACGACAATGTCAAAAATCGTAGAACTCTCTGCCCTTGCAACTTGTTGCATTTCACACACACTTCGTCGTTCACAAAAGGACGGCACCACAATGCCAGAAATTTCCTCTTCAATGCGGGGAACAATGGCAGAAGTCATCCTTGCAAATTGCGGCCGAAACAAAATAGAAAAACATTTTTAGGGATGTATATTGACTCAGTTGTCAAACTCCATTAGACTCAAGGCTTTAAAGATTGAGACAAATCCTATACATCTATCAAAGCCTCCTACATTGGATCCTTAATTGATGCTGAACTCCCTATTGAAGAAGGGCATCTCCTTTAAGCTATGATGCAAGCTACACCATTTTGCAAACGCTTCTTCTACCTCCCATCCTCATCTACAGGGACATTCCCAAGGTCTATAAAGGCCTATCTAGTCTTCACTGTTCTATCTTATGCCATGTCCCAATCAATGATTCCCACATAACATGCACGATTTGGAGTGAAATCAACCAAGATGTTACCAGGATGCAAGTTTGTGTGGAACCATTGGGCTTGGTGTAATCATGCTAGTCCTTATAGGAGAGCATGTATTAGATGTTGGATATTCAAATAAAAGTGGTTTGATCTGAGTTTGATCTTTGTTGCACATCTCCTAATCCACTAATTACATCCCCACTTCTTCCTGTCAATTCCCTCCTCTCTAATCCTCCCTTCAAGTACAAATCAATGTACCGCTACTAAAGGACCCTTCATAGGCCCTCCCAAAAAATAAAAAATAAAAAGTAAAAGAGGTCATCTTGGCCGCTTTCTCGATCTAGTGCACATATGGGCCAGAGGCCTCGCTATCTAGCCCATATGCATGCTAGATCAAGTATATGGCCAAGATGGCCTTTTTTAATGTTTTCTTTTGGCACTGGACTTATATGATGCCAAAAGTCCCTCAAAAAAAAAATCAAATTAAAAAGGCTAGATGGGCCCATGCTTGGGTGTGCATATGGGCCAAGTTCGGCGATGATACCTAGCCCACATGCACGTCAGATCGACATCTAGTCTTTTTTAAAACAATTTGTTTGGTAATCAGGGAGGGGAGCAATGTCTAGGATTTTTAAATAAAAAATAAATAAGAAAAATGCCTCTCGGGCAAGATGGTGATTGGCACGCACATGGACAAGATGGCCACAGGCATGCACTTAAATGTTTTCTTTATTTTGTTGCCCTACCTAGATTTCCAAAGATAGAGCCATTGTTGTGACTTTAGCAAGTTCTCTCTTTTTGTTTTTATAATTAACATTGGAAAAACCTCAAAAAAATAGCCCTATTCGGAGGCCCGTATCTCCCATATAGTGTGGAATCTAGAAATTCTCAATATTATGACTTTTAACACAGAGAGAGAGAGAGAGAGACTTCTCACGGTTGTGGCCACCAAGGGAGGGAGGGAGGGAGGGAGGGAGGGAGGAAGGCTGAGAGAGATTAAGAGAGAGAATTTAGAGAGAGAGAGAGACATAGAGAGGGAAAGAATGACAAATCCTAGCGGCCAAGAGGATAGAGGTAGGGAGCGACTAAGAGGATAGAGGTAGGGAGGTAGAGAGGGTAAGAGAGAGAGAGAGGGAGAGAGAGAGAAGAGGAGAGAGAGAGAGAGGAGAGAGATGGAGAGAGAGAGAGAGAGAAATAATTACAAATCCTAGGGAGAGAGAGAGAGATAAAGAGAGAGAATGAAAAATCTTAGCCGCCATGGGAGGGAGAGAAAGAGAGAGTTGAGATAAACTAAGAGAGAGAATGAGTGGGATGAGGATAGAGAGGGAAACACATAAGAGTTGTCAGAGAGAGAGAGACAGATTAAGAGAGAGAATGAGGTGTCTTGACTATGGCTACAGAGAGATTTAGGAGTTGAGAGAGAGAGAGAGAAAGTAAAGAGAGTTTTATACATTTACATGTTTTATATTATACTTTTAAAAAATTATAAAAGAGTGAATTTATGGTTTGTTTTGAAGGTGAGATAATATTTTTATATATGTTCATCTTTTAAATTGAAAAATGTTAACTTTTCTTTAGATACTTGTTCTTCATTTATCTCACATGCAGGTTTAGCCTCTACATCAAAACCCCTTCTTTTGCATATTTAAGCCTCTTAAACCCCAGCACATTAAAATGAACACAGAAAAAGAAATTATTTATTGCTTTTCTTCACTTTGACGGTTGGTTTAGCATAGTTTAGCATAGATTAGATTGCCTTAGAGGAGAGACAATTCTCCAAGTTGCCAATCGAAGCCATGCTCAAATTTTTCTAACTAGTTCCTAATTGTTGTCAGTCCCTTTGCTCACATGCGGTTTAACACTCATAACATGCTATTAAATAAGACCTTTTACCATTTACCAAGAAGTTTATCGGTGGGCAGATTGCATGAGCAAATATCAGTGGACAGATTACATATATCAGTGGACAGATTACATGTCATGGGACATATTGGAGCTTGATGATTATTGGTTATTTATTGCATTTGTATAAATATTTAAGCTCCTTTATTGTCATAAAAACCCTTGTAAAGCCTTCTATGCTATTTTTTACATTTATTGTCATATGAAGCGCCTTGTAATAAACCTGACCATCCCTACCATT
Organism: Dipteris shenzhenensis; assembly: GCF_047967505.1. NCBI lineage: Eukaryota > Viridiplantae > Streptophyta > Polypodiopsida > Gleicheniales > Dipteridaceae > Dipteris > Dipteris shenzhenensis. Next base: position 8,576,574 of record NC_141617.1, on the reverse strand, counting down.
CACTATTTAACGAGTATCAGTGGGATGCATAAGTGGATATCATGTGGGCTACATAAGTGGATATCAGTGGAACAGTTTTTAGTGGGTAGATTGCATCAGTTGGGTATCAGTGCACAGATATCAATGGATGGACAGATTACATGTCATCACAAAGATTGAAGCTTTATGACTAGAGGGCAAATCAATGAATGGATAGATTACATGTCTTCACGAAGATTGAAGCTTTATCACTAAATGACATTTTATATTACTGTAAAGCTTTATTGGCTAATTTTTTTACATTTGTACAAATATTTAAGCCTTGTAAAGCATTCTAGGCTATTTCCCACATTTATTTCCATATGAAGCCTTGTGAAGCCTTTTAGGCTATTTCCCACATTTATTGTATCAAGGGTTGTATATTGTACTTTACTTGTATGTATCTAAATTCTTCATTATCTTTTCTTGTAGGATTATGGAGCAATCAACTAATGTGGTGGCTATCTTAAATGACTCTGAGATCAGAGAATGGGTTTCTGATGTCACTTTGAATTTCAAAGGAAAGGAATATAGTCCCAATGGCTTTTGTAGGTGGACTCGATATCACATGGGTAGAAGAGCTGGTTTCTTCATCAAAAGGAAAAGAGACTCTTTCTACTTATGTAAAAAAGGGAGTTCAATGGTGTTGAAGATCCATGGGATGCTACTTTCTTCAAAAAAGATATGACTTCAATCCTTGTGATAGGCATAATGATAGAGCCAAAAGAGAGCTTTGTGGATATTTTTACAAAGAGTTCAGATCTTGAAGTTGGCGGTATTCATATTGTTGTGTCAAGGAGAGACTCAAAGACCTTTGTGATGCCTCCTCCTCAACCATCAAAGTTTCCAGAGCTGCAAAGTGCATTGGAGACTCTTTTATATACTTGGGAGCAATTTCCTAGTGTGGTGGCAAAAAGGATGCATGCAAAGATAATGTTTGAGTACTTTTAGGATGCAGAATATGCTCCTCATATTCAAGGATCTTCACATGAAGGAGATCAAAAAGCTCAGACTTCGATGCAGGGACAAGAAGAACAGGCACACTGTCACAAACGTGTAGAACATGAGCGCAAACTTCTAGAGCAAGAAATGGTAGATGTAACTAAGGATGATGAAAAACAAGCCTTGAGTGCACGGGAATTAAAAAAAATTGAAGAAGATCAAGGTCGATCCACTGCAGTTATGCTAGAAGCTCTTGCTAGCAAACCACGACGTGAAATGTAAAAGGCTAGTACTGCAAGAGCCACGGTTCCAAGCAGTAAAAAAAGACATCGTCCCACTATAGAGAGAGATAATGTGGATGAAAAACAGTTAAATGAAGAGAAAGATGAAGAAGACTCAGAACCCGAGGCTGAAGATGATCAGGATGAACTCACATCAATCAAAAATCTTAATATGCGTCTTAGTGAAGCAGTTACAGATGATGATGTGGGATATATCTGGGGTCAAAGGACGTGGTTTGTGAATGCCAAAGATGTGGAAGCTACAGCTCTCTTTACTAATAGCCAAAGCCTTGATATATCCTATGCAATGCAAATATACGAGGCTTTGAGAGATGGTAAGAGACCTGTGGCAAGCAATGTGGTCTTGCGCCCAATAATGTTTTGTCCAACCAAAAATAGTTTTCTGGATCAAATAACATTTACATGGCCTACACATTTCGAGGAAACCTTCAGTCGATTCTTTAAAGACACTCTTAAAAATATTCCACATGAACAAGGCGAAGAGGCACAAGGTGAGAATATGCTAAAGGAAGTAAAGAAGGAATTCCTCCTTCATTGCAGATTCCAGCCCATTGATGGTCAACATTGGGCTTATGCTTGTAATCAGATCGCAAGGGAAGCAAAGGAGGGCAAAAGACTCACTCTAGAACAATTTGCAAAGATAAGTTCATTCCATTATTATCCTGCAACAATCTATATATTCAAGCATGAGATCAAGTATTTGATTGAGTCCGAAAGACTTAATCATTATGTCCATGGAAAGCATAAGATATCATCAACATCAGAGGTCTTACAGAAGGCAAGGGTTATATGGACAACATTTGGTTCTCCAAATCTTGATTTGAAGCGAAAGATCACAAAAGCAGATGCCAACACACTCACGAACTTATATACTTCTTTGAGTGCAGTTGTGCCTAGGGGAACTCAAGAGCGAGAAGAAAGTATGACAAGCCTCAAGGTGGTGAGGGACAGATATGTCGACTACACTTCTATCATATTTCATCCTGTTGAAGTGTTCAATGAGATGCTTGAAACGTGCATTGCTTGTGAGCGTGGACAGTTGACCTATGAAGCTCCTTTGTTTATCTCCGAAAAGTCAAAGGTAATGGATAAGAAGGAGTTGACGGCAAGGATGTGGAGGCCTATAAAGTACTTACCTGACAAGTATGCATCCATGGCAACACAAAAATTTTTAAAGAAAGAATGATTTTTTGGAAAAAAAGACAAAGACCACTGCATGGAAGAATGCATCAATGTACAGGTGAGGCATGATGCAGTGCATAGTGCCATTAAGTATTTGCTGTCAGAGAAACAAATTCCACTTACTCATTGTAACATTGACTATAATGTGGTGAAGCATATAGCTTCTTTGTCAACACCCAAGGTAAAGCTATGGGCAAACAGGTGGATTAAAAAGGATGAAGATGGGTCAGAAATAGTAACCTCTTATATGAGAAAAGAAATCCCACAATAGGTGGTTGCATATGTGGAAAGATTAATCAGCGAGATAAGGATGCCGACAGATATGCACCAAAGCTTTCAATTCAATGTAGAGGTTACGGTAGAGTCTGGAAAGCTTGTGAACTTCAGGGGAGTCTCAGAAGATGACTTCTTCAAGAATGAGTCAGCATGGGATAAGCCACAACTATTCTTTATCAATGAAGTTTCTAGCGATGATATTCATAACTTCATTGATAGAATAGTATATACCACCATTAGCAAAGTGGCAATTTGCAACATTGTCATTTTTGTTGATAAAAAAGACAAAGAAGCCATGCAGGTTACTCTAGAGCGAGCATATTCATTAGATTTGAAGATCTATAGTGGTGTTTATGCAGCAAAGAGAGGCAAGAGAGAATGTGGCATAGCGATTCAATCTCTTGAATCATTCTTTTTGTGCATGCGGAGTCCCAACCCTGATCATTCCTTACAAAAGAACATAAGAGGGAATTCAAATAATTTGAGATTGATGCTAGAAGAGCAAGATATTCCCAGGTCCATACATTATCAAAAAAACAACTATGGAAGTCCTGCAAAAAGTGGGAGTCTCTTGCTTACCATGATGGAGAATTTGCTACCAGCAGGTTGGGAGGTCGCCTTGTGCAGGATGGGATATTTATTTGAGGATCACCTCAGAAAAGGCAACTCCACAAATATTATTGAAAATAAGCATTTCATGGCTTATTTTCAGCTTCAAGCAGATCTAACCACAGGCTATGAAAAAGAGATAGACCACAAGGACACCGATGACATGGATGATTACCTTGAAGATCATAATGTCCCAGTTGATGATGATGAAAAGATGGACTTACATGACCCGTTCAGAGAGAGGTTGGTGGATGAAGACAAACATGATGATGCCTTCTTTGATAATTATGGCACGCAGGGTTATGAAGAAAGGCCACTATGACAATACTTAGCGGTATGAACTCTCTATTTCTCAACTAAATACAAGTTTTTAAATAAGATTTAAATTTAAAGATAATGAATCTAATCTCTCATATTCGTTTACAGGCAATAGAGGGAGAAGAAATGGATGAAGTCAATACGGAGGCACTCCCTTCCACTTCAGCAATGCAACCACCTCTAAATTTGATTGAAGAATCAAATTTAGCTGCATTGGATAAAATGGAGAGCTCATTTGAAGTTAGGATCGTTTTGAAACGAGAATCTCAGTATTTGAGCATTGGTAGAGAGGAGGTTTCAATCGTCTCCAATCCTTTAAAAGAGGTTAATGACAATGTTATCTTGGCCATTCTCAAGTAACATTTGTTTATTTGTTGCTACTTCAATGAGCTAACATTTGTTTATTTATTCACAGTGTAGTTATATATCAGTTTCCTAGTGCAAAATGCAAATCAATTCTATGAGCTAACGTTTGTTTATTTCTTGGTGTTTATTTGTTGCTACTTCAATGAGCTAACATTTGTTTATTTATTCACAGCATAGTTATATATCAGTTTCCTAGTGCAGAATGCAAATCAATTCTATGAGCTAATGTTTGTTTATTTCTTGGTGCAATGTAGTTATTTCTCAGCTTCCCAGTGCAGCATCATGTCTACATGCTCGATGCTCTCCTTTCTTCTATTCTTAGCTCTCCTCAAAAGACTATAGAAGATGTTTGTACCTGGTTAAGCCCTTTGAATTTAGATGGGGTGCGAGTCATCTTAATGCCTTATCATGAGGCGTAAGTATCAACTCTAACCTGATTTTTACTATTTCTTTGGCAAGTTTGTGTAAAAAAATAATCATTTTTATTCTGGTCGTGTAGCTCACATTGGAGTCTGATCTTCTGGGACCTTGAACTCAACCGTTTGTGGTTTGTGAATTCAATGGAAGGCTATCATGCCAACTCCCCAAGGTAATCACACCTAGGACCGTGTTTTTTCATGGTTGTGCATGACACTAAGGCAAAAACGGTGTTTTATGCTTGATCGACAATGCAAAGCATATCCGATGGGCACAATACTTTGCACACAAATTCAACTAGGTGGAATTGACTGGCAAAAATAGTATTTAATGCTCGATCGACCATGCAAAGGATATCCGATGGGCACAACACTTTTCCTATGCCTCAACCTAGGTGGTATTGAAATGTTCTCAAAGAGGCACACCCATCCGATAAGTACTTGGTCAGATAATACCCCTAAGGGCGTGATTTTTAACGGATGTGCATATCAGTAGGGGAAAAACGATGTATAATGCGTGATCGGCCATGCAAAGCATATCCGATGGTCACAATACTTTGCATGCACCTCAACCTAGTTGAAATATACTTATGTGCAAAGTGGAGACTCCATCTGATAAGTACTTGTTAGAATAACACACCTAGGACCGTGTGTTTTTATGGTTGTGCATTACACTAAGGCAAAAACGGTGTTTTATGCTTGATCGACAATGCAAAGCATATCCAATGGGCACAATACTTTGCACACACCTTCAACTAGGCGGAATTGAATTACATGCAAAGTGGCATTCCCATCGCATAAGTACTTGATCAGATAACACACCTAGCAGCGTGTTTTTTTACGGATGTGCATGACACTAAGGCAAAAATGGGATTTAATGCTCGATCGACCATGCAAAGCATATCCAATGGGCACAATACTTTTCCTACGCCTTAACCTAGGTGGTATTGAAATGTTCTCAAAGTGGCACACCCATCCGATAAGTACTTGCTCAGATAACATACCTAAGGGCGTGTTTTTTTACCGATGTGCATATCACTACCGGAAAAATGTTGTATAATGTGTAATCGACAATGCAGAGCATATCCGATGGTAAAAATACTTTGCACGCATCTCAACCTAGTTGAAACGGACTTGCGTGCAAAGTGGAGCCCCCATCCGATAAGTACTTCTTTGATTAACACACCTAGGACCATGTTTTTTCATGGTTGTGCATGACACTAAGGCAAAAACGGTGTTTTATGCTTGATCGACAATGCAAAGCATATCCGATGGGCACAATACTTTGCACACACCTTCATTTAGGTGGAATTGACTTACATGCAAAGTGGCACTCCCATCCCATAAGTGCTTGATCGAATAACATACCTAGCAGCGTGTTTTTTAATGGATGTGCATGACACTAGAGCAAAAATAGTATTTAATGCTCGATCGACCATGCGAAGGATATCCGATGGGCACAAAACTTTTCCTATGCCTCAAAATAGGTGGTATTGAAATGTTCTCAAAGAGGCACACCCATCCGATGAGTACTTGGTCAGATAACACACCTAAGGGCATGTTTTTTTGTGGATGTGCATATCACTAGGGAAAAAACGGTGTATAATGCGTGATCGATGATGTAAAGCATATCCGATGGTGAAAGTACTTTGAACGCACCTCAACGTAGTTGAAAGGGACTTGCATGCAAAGTGGAGCCCCCATCTTGTTTGAATAACACTCCTAGGGCCATGTTTTTATATGGTTGTGTATGACACTAAGGCAAAAACGGTGTTTTATGCTTGATCGACAATGCAAAGCATATCCGATGGGCACAATACCTTGCACAAAACTTCAACTAGGTGGAATTGTCTTACATGCAAAGTGGCATTCCCATCGCATAAGTACTTCATCAGATAACACACCTAGCAGCGTGTTTTTTTACAGATGTGCCTGACACTAAGGCAAAAATGGTATTTAATGCTCGATCAACCATGCAAAGCATATCTGATGGGCACAATACTTTTCCTATGCCTTAATCTCGGTGGTATTGAAATGTTCTCAAAGAGGCACACCCATCCGATAAGTACTTGGTCAGATAACATACCTAAGGGCGTGTTTTTTTGCCGATGTGCATATCACTACGGAAAAAACGATGTATAACGCATAATCGACCATGCAGAGTATATCCGATGGTGACAATACTTTGCATGCATCTCAACCTAGTTGAAACGGACTTGTGTGCAAACTGGAGCCCCGATCCGATAAGTACTTGTTTGATTAACACACCTAGGATCGTGTTTTTTCATGGTTGTGCATGACACTAAGGCAAAAATGGTGTTTTATGCTTGATCGACAATGCAAAGCATATCTGATGGGCACAATACTTTGCACACACCTTCAACTAGGTGTAATTGACTTACATGAAAAGTGGCACGCCCATCCCATAAGTGCTTGATCGGATAACATACCTAGTAGCGTGTTTTTTTATGGATGTGCATGACACTAGAGCAAAAATAGTATTTAATGCTCGATCGACCATGCAAAGGATATCCGATGGGCACAACACTTTTCCTATGTGTCAACCTAGGTGGTATTGAAATGTTCTCAAAGAGGCACACCCATCCGATAAGTACTTGGTCAGATAACACACCTAAGGGCGTGTTTTTTTGCGTATGTGCATATCACTAGGGAAAAAACGGTGTATAATATGTGACTGACTGCACTGAGGGTAGAAGGAGCATTTCTTGGGGCAGCCCACTCTTTGGTTGTGGGGCCCGTTTGGAGTCCCAGATGATCCCGGATGGCTCTGGGCCGAGCAGAGCCCATAGGTTATAGTTGCTCTATTCTGCACCACGATTCTATCATGTGGTCGGTGGCCTAACCACGATTCCCAGTCGGCTGTTTTGGGTGGATTGGGTCGCGGTCTCCCAATTGGGTCTAACCGACTACGACTGGTGGCTATATAACAGCAAGCTCGTGAAGCCCATTATCATCACTGGCTACAGCAACCCTAATTCCTTAGCATCTAGCCTCTATAATCTACTATTTCCAGCATGCCATCGAAGCTTCTCACACAGGAGTGCACGCTGCCATCTATTGTATTAGTTTTACAGTAGTTAAATTTTTGATTCTCCATACTATCAGCTTTTCTCTCTTGCATACGAGATCCTGTTATCTGTTGAGCACATACGTATTATTTTCTTACATGGTATCAGAGCTTGGGCTCTAGCAAGAAGATTTGGTAGTGTGTTTTTATTTGCGATCAGATTGTGAGAGATAGCCCAGCCCGCAAGACTACGAATCCCACCGTTCGGTGAAAGCAAAAAGTTGGACGGCACTAACTATCCACTTTGGAAGTTTAAGATGAAGACCATCCTAAGTGCATACGAGCTTTGGGATACTATTACTGGGGTGGACGTGAAGCCGGTTCCGAGACCGAATTTGGCCAATGCAGCACAACAGATAGTACTAATTGCAGATGAGATTCTCGCATGGACAAGAAGAAATGCAGATGCACTGTGTTCTATTGTCTGCAATGTAAGTGATTCTGTCATGACATTAATTCAACATGTCACCACAATGGAGAAGGCATGGATGGTCTTGAAAAATCAGTATGAGACCACAAATCAGACGTGGATTCAAAATCTGGAGACTCAACTCACGAACGAGAAACTGTCTGAGTCTGAAACGATAGAGAAGTTCATCACGAGGATGAAGAATCTGCATGATCAAATGACTGCAATTGGCATCACCATCACGAGCGAGAATTTAGCACAAAGGTGCATACGGATTCTCCCACCAAAGTACGACGGTCTTGTTACAGCGCTGAATATGCAGAACAGAAATCTGCCCCTCAACTTTGAGGATTTCAGCGCAATGCTTCTGGAGGAGGAGATGCATCAAAAGATGAGGACTTGAGAAGATTCGGCCTTCTTGGCTAGATCAAAGAAAGGTAAGGGTAAGGACTCTGGTAATCCATCTTCTTCTGATGATAAAAAGAGAAAGAAGAAGATCAAGTGCTTCTATTACAACAAGGCAGGGCACAAGCAGAATGAGTGCCGAAAGAAGATTGCAGATGAGAAGAATGGAGTAAAGAAAGAGTCCAGCTACAGCGTGTAGGCAGTACCAGTAGAGCTGTTTGTAGCAATTAAGGAGATTTGCATGGAGGCAGTTCATGTACCTGCAGATGAACCTTGGATTATTGACAGTGGTGCATTGCACCACATGACCAGTCAGAAGGATTGGTATACCTCTCTACATCTGGTAGGGAATGACATCCTGGTAGCAGTCGACAATGATGTAAAATGTCTAGCAAAAGGAAAAGGTACGATTGCTCTCAAGTTAGATGGAGTTGTAAAACAGTTGTCCGATGTTCTTTATGTGCCAGATATCAAGAGGAACTTGTTGTCCGTTTTTGCGATCACAGATCGGGACCTCAAAGTTCACTTCGATAAGAATGGTGCACAGATTTTGGATCTACAAGGGAAGGTCATTGGTAAAGGTACATGGCACAAAAACATCTATGAACTCTCAGATTTCAGTGCTCGAGTCGATGTGAGCAGCACTAAGCTGTGGCATGAGAGATTTGGTCATCTAAACCTTAGTTCTTTAAAGGAGATGCATAAAAGTGGAATGATTGCAGACCTACCAAAAATTATAGATCTGCCCAATGTATGTGAAGCTTGCATGATGGGCAAGCGGCATCGGTAGCCCTTTCCTAAAGAGGCTAGTAGGGCAAAGGCTCCTCTAGAGCTCATTCACACAAACCTCTATGGAAAGATGGAGACGGAAGCTTTGGGTGGTTCCTACTACTTCATGATGCTGATCGATGACTACAGTAGCAGGATATGGATATACTTCCTGAAGACTAAAGATGAGGCTTTTAGTAAGTTCAAAGAATGGCATGTAATGGTCGAGAAAGAAACGGGGAGGAAGCTGAAGAAGTTGAGATCAGACAGAGGTGGTGAGTTCACATCAAGTGAATTCAAAAGTTACTACAAAAGTCAGGGGATCAAGAGGCAAAAACCTGTGCCACACATACACCATCATCTATGAATAATAATACTACACTACATAAATCATGCCAAACCAATATCAACTTACTCTATACAATGCACCAATAAATACATTAAAAAAGACTTGCTACCCATGTGGCAATAGATTTGCTACCTACATGTCAGCCTTAATTCTTTCCCTACTATAGTCAATCCGCTATAGCTACTGGCTATGGTGTATGAAAGACCATTCTGTACATACTGTTTTTGACAGCCATGTTTCTAACAACTGAAAGTCATAGGGTAGAGAAATGTTGTAGCACTATTATATTTTTCTATGTATACACGACTTCTATTACTAGACTTTACCTCCAACAAATGCAGAGCACAAAGGCCAATGCTTTTCCCTCAAGACAACTGGCTTGCTGAAACAATGAGACTTTTCTTCTTGAGTTTAAATAATATGAATTGTGGTTCTCACAATTTCCAATACCAATATTGGGCTCTGTAACAATTTATATATGGTTCAAACTAATCATGACTCAAGACTACATTAATGTGTCCCAACACAACACAGAAATGTCATCATGTCTAGTCAATGGAGAGTTGAATCTGGGCATGCTGACAAAAGATTGTTGAGCATATGCTGTCTTTCAATTAAATCCACTCTCAAACCATGCTCTATATCAGTGCCTACAAAATCACTATCTGCAAAGCCTTGGGATTAATAAAATTATGGGAGCTATTGCTGTCCACCAATATATGATCAAAGTCTTGCTTTAATATGTCTCTGCTTTGAATATAAGCAGTACAATCTCAACAGAGAATGAAGTAGTATGTGCCATCATATCAGTTGTAACTATAGGAAATTACCTGCCTAACTGTCACATCCAAATGACCACCTGCACATAGAAATCATTATGTACAGCATCCAAGAATCTTATTGTAAATGTGTATACTTGTTTTCCTTTGTAGGATCTCAAGAAGGCACTTCTATTCAAATCAAATAACAATACCTGTCCATCCCACTATCTAGAAAGAGCCCACTTTTGAATACTAAAAAAAGAGGTTATAAAGCATGTTGTGAAACTTAGCTCAGAGTTGCAGTTTGAATCAATTCCAATACTAGTATGCATTTAAAGAGAAAAAGGAACACAAGAAGAGCAATACACTCAAAAAACAAGTAGATAAAAAGAATGCTGAAATTTTTGAGACTAACTCGTAAAGTGTGCTTTGAGTGGTTGCAGTTGAACTAGACCTGACTGCTTTGACTAATTTACCTTCTTGAACAGATATCCTTTTGTCTTGGGGAGACAAAGACCACTAGTAGAGGAGGAAAACTCATCTTTGAAAATGTCTGAATCATATGACCTACTTTTACTGGCTTGATTAGGGAAAGGCTGCAGAGGTAGTTGAAAAATGGTGAACCCTGCAGTCCAAAACCAAACGTTTAAAAGAGACAAAAGAAACTTATGAGATGGAACCTGTATGTGATGAAGTTGCATATGATAGATATCAATGCTCCACTCTCATATAACTATGCGGGAACCAGCTAACTCTACTTATAAGCCCCCCATATGAGGAGAAGGCATTTGAGTAGCTCGGTTATCCGGTAGGTCCTGGTTTGGACACCAGATGGGGGCCATGTGTAACCTGATGGCTGGACGGCTTTAGATAGAGTTGGCACACCACCAACTAGGCTACATGCAAGTGCAAGAAGGCATCCCTTGACTGACCGCACTGAGGGTAGATGGAGTTTCTCAAGGTAGCCCACTCTCAGGTTGTGGGCCCATTTGGAGCCTCAGATAATCACTGGCTACAACAACCTTGATTCCTTAGCATTCAGCCTCCGTCTTCTACTGTTTCGAGCATGCCATCGAAGCTTCTTTTATAGGAGTGCACGGCTGGGAGGCAACGCCATCTATTGTATCAATTCTACAGTAATTAAATTTTTGATTCTCCATACTATCTTTTTTTCTCTCTTGCGTACGAGATCCTATTATCTATTGAGCACAGATGTTGTATTATTTTCTTACATGGTATCAGAGCCTGGACTCTAGCAAGAAGATTTGGTAGTGTGTTTCTGTTTGCAAGCAGATTGTGAGAGATGGCCCAGCCCACAAGACTGCGAATCCCATTGTTCAGTGAAAGCAAAAAGTTGGATGGCTCTAACTATCCTCTCAGTAAGTTCAAGATGAAGACTATCCTAAGCACATATGAGCTTTGGGACACTGCTACTGGGGTGGACATGAGGTCGGTTCCCTGAATCCAGCCAATGCAGGACAACAGATAGTACCAACTGCAGATGAGATTCTCGCGTGGATAAGAAGAAATGCAGATGCCCTGTGTTCTATTGTCTGCAGTGTTAGTGATTCCATCATGGCATTAATTCAACATGTCACCACAGCGGAGGAGGCATGGACGGTCTTGAAAAATTAGTATGAGACCACGAATCAGACGCAGATTTAGAATCTGGAGACTCAACTTGTGAATGAAAAGTTGTCTGAGTCTGAAGCGACAGAGAAGTTCATCACCAGGGTGAAGAATCTGCGTAATCAGATGACTACGATTGGCATCACCATCACTAGCGAGAATCTAGCATGAAGGTGCATACGGATTCTCCCACCAAAGTACGATGGTCTTGTTACGACACTGAATATGCAGAACAGAAATCCGCCCCTCAACTTTGAGGATTTCAGCGTGATGCTTCTGGAGGAGAAGATGCGTCAAAAGACGAGGCCTGGAGAAGATTCAGCTTTCTAGACCGGATCAAAGAAAGGTAAGGGTAAGGACTCTGGTAACCGATCTTCTTCTGATGATAAAAAAAGAAAGAAGAAGATCAAGTGCTTCTATTGCAACAAGGCAGGGCACAAGCAAAATGAGTGCCGCAAGAAGATTGCAGATGAGAAGAACAGAGTGAAGAAAGAGTCCAGCAACAGTGCGCAGGCAGTACCCATAGAGTTGTTTGTCACAATTGAGGAGATTTGCACGGAGGCAGTTAATGTACGTGCAGATGAACCTTGGATCATTGACAGTGGTGCATCGTGCCACATGACCAGTCGGAACGATTGGCATACCTCTCTATAGCCGGTAGGGAATGACATCATGGTAGCAGTCGGCAATGATGCAAAATGTCCACCAAAAGGAAAAGGTACGATTGCTCTCAAGTTAGATGGAGTTGTAAAACAATTGTCCGATGTTATTTATGTGCCAGATATCAAGAGAAACTTGTTGTTCGTTTCTGCGATCACGGATTGGGACCTGAAAGTTCAATTCGATAGGAATGGTGCACAGATCCTGGATCTTCAAGGAAAGGTCATTGGTAAAGGTACACGGCACAACACCATTTATGAACTCTTAGCTTTCAATGCTCGAGTGGATGTGAAGAACACTAAGCTGTGGCATGAGAGGTTTGGTCATCTAAACCTTAGTTCTTTGAAGGAGATGCATAAAAGTGGAATGATTGCAGATCTATCAGAAATTTTAGATCTGCCCGATGTATGTGAAGCTTGCATGATGAGCAAGCAGCATCGGCAACCCTTTCCTAAAGAGGCCAGCAGAGCAAAGGCTCCTCTAGAGCTCGTTCACACGGACCTCTGCAGAAAGATGGAGATGGAAGCTTTGGGTGGTTCCTTCTACTTCATGATGCTGATCGATGACTACAGTAGAAGGATATGGATATACTTGCTGAAGACGAAAGACGAGGCTTTTAGTTGGTTCAAGGAATGGCATGTAATGGTCGAGAAAGAATCGGGGAGGCAGGTGAAGAAGCTGAGATCAAGCAGAGGTGGAGAGTTCACATCGACTGAATTCGAAGTTACTACAAAAGTCACAGAATCAAGAGGCAGAAACCCCCGCCACATACATCACAGCAAAATGGAGTAGCAGAACACAAGATGCACGTCATCTACGAAATGGGACGGAGTATGATGAAAGGAAAGATTTGCTAAAGACTTTCTGGGCTAAAGCATGTAACACTACAGTTTACATCCTCAATCGTAGCTACACGAAGGCTGTGAACGGGATGACTCCACTGCAATCCTTTTCTGGTAAGAAACCTTTAGCTGCACATTTCAGAGTTTTTGGATGTGACTGTTTTGTGCATGTCCCTGACGCTACTAGGACCAAATGGGAACCGAAGAGCCGAAAGTGTATTTTCTTGGGCTACAGTGAAGAGGCGAAGGGTTACCATCTCTATAACCTTGTTACCAAGAAGGTAATTGTAAGTCACGATGTGGTCTTCTTAGAAGAACCACATCAATTGGAGGAGGATGCTTCCTTCCCAAACAACCAAGACCAGGATATCCATCCTACCGCCACCAACAGCAGACCGAACTCCCCCAATGGTGCTTGGGAGGATTCAAGACAAAGAAAATAAAGAAGAGCCTGTAGAACCACAACGGCAACGGCCATTCCTGAAGTGGGTAAAGCAGCTTTTGGATGGTACAGAATCTCCAACAATTGAGGAGTCCTGAACCATCCGAACACCGCCCGTCCAAGAGATTAGAGGAGCAAAGAAGGGCGCAGGAACACTTGGTCAACTATGTTTTGATGACAGAAGTGATCCATGTTGATGAACCCAAGTGTCTTGAAGAGGCACAAGGCGATGATAGGTGGATGGAGGCTATGCAGTCAGAGTATGGATCCATAATAAAGAACAACACTTGGGACCTTGTGGATCGACCACCAAAGCGCAAGGTAATCAGAACCAAGTGTGTGTACAAGATCAAGTACAAGTCCGACGGCACGTTGGATAAGTACAAGGCTCGGCTCATGGCAAAAGGATTTGCACAGGTACATGGTTTTGATTATCAAGATACTTTTGCTCCCACAACTCGACTAACCACAATTCATAGTGTTTTGGCTTTAGTTGCCCAGGGAAGTTGGCCCATGTTTCAGATGGATGTGAAATTCGCATTTCTGAATGGAGATCTCAAGGAGGAGGTATACATGGAACAACCACCAGGTTTTGAGATCCCCGGTTCAGAAGGTAAAGTCTACAAACTAAAGAAGGCACTTTATGGGCTGAAACAGGCCCCACAAGTGTGGTACCAATGAATTGATGCCTACTTTCTACAAAATGGGTTCAGGAGGAGCCCATCTGATGCAAATTTGTATATCTTCAGAGAAGGACGCAAGTGTATGATCGTGGTCCTTTATGTGGATGACCTTGTCATAACAGGGGACCATGAAGAGATCTCGCAGACGAAGCATTTGCTAGGAAGATAGTTTGAAATGACAGACCTCGGACTGATGCATTTCTGTTTGGGGATTGAAGTTTGGCAAGAGCCGAAATAGATCTTCATTTCACAGCTGAAATATATTGGAGAGATATTGAAGGCATTTGGCATGGTTGAGTGCAAGACAGTTGGTACCCCTATGGAGGTTGACGCAAAGCTCTCAAATGAGGATTCATCACCACTGGTGGACGAAGCGAAGTACAGAAGGCTTGTGGGCAGCTTGATCTACATGTGCAATACACGATCGGACGTCAGCTTTGCGACTGGTGTACTTAGCAAGTTTTCCAATAAGCCCCGGGAGAACCATTGGAGGGCAAGGATGCGGGTGCTGAAATATATCAAAGGCACACTTGATTATGGCATCACCTATACCAAGGGCAACATCTTGACCAGATTCTGTGACTCAGATTGGGCAGGAGATGTGGACAGTAGGAGATCATTGACAGGGTACTATTTCTCACTTGGATCTAGAGTTGTGTCATGGGTCAGCAAGAAGCAACCCAACTTTGCTCTTTCTTCTTCCGAGGCCGAGTACAAATCTGCATGCTTTGCTTCTTGTGAGGTAGTGTGGTTGAGGAGGATTTTGGGGGACATGGGTGCAGTGCCGAACAAGCCTACACAGTTATCATGTGACAATCACAGTTATCATGTTCCACGCTCGCACAAAACACATTGAGATTCAATATCACTTTGTACGCGAGCTGATCATGGATGGAGAGGTCGACTTGGTATACTGTCCAACTACAGAGAATGCTGCGGACATCTTCACAAAGGCTCTTGGAAGAGACCTGCTGGAGAGGCATCTTCATCAACTTGGCATTGGGCCGAAAAAGTAAGTTCTCTTGCGGGTGGACATTGTGAGGGGGTGTGTTAGATATCAATGCTCCACTCTCGTGTAACTACGCAGGAACCAGCTAACTCTACTTGTAAGCCCCCCATATGAGGAGAAGGCATTTGAGTAGCTCGGTTATCTGGTAGGTCCTGGTTTGGACACCAGATGGGGGCCATGTGTGGCCTGATGGCTGGACGGCTTCAGATAGAGTTGGCACACCAGCAACTAGGCTACATGCAAGTGTGGGAAGGCATCCCTTGACTGACCGCACTGAGGGTAGATGGAGCATTTCTCGGGGCAGCCGACTCTCGAGTTGTGGGGCCCGTTTGGAGCCTCAGATGATCCCGAATGGCTATGGGCCGAACGGTGACCATAGGTCAGTTGCTCTGTTTTGTGCACCGGTTCTATTGTATGGTTGGTGGTGTTGGGATATCTCAAGGTGTATGCCTCAGGCACACCTTATGTTTCTATGTGTGAGTGCTAGAGGCACAGTTAGGTGCCCACAAGCACAGTTAGGTGGTGGAGAGCCACATAGGATGATTGAGAGAATCTAGGAGCAGATTGAGGAGATGATTGTGGAGCTTTGAAGTCATCAGTGATGTCAGTGAGCATGTATGAGGTGCCTACTTAAGGACCTCACTCTTCTTCATTCTACAACCAAGTAATGCAAGTATTCTGAGTTTGTGTCCACTCTTTGCTTTCCTTTCAGCTATCCAACATGGTATCAGAGCTTTTTGATCCCCCTTGAGCCCATTTCTGCCACATCATCATCTTCTTCTTCATCTTCTTCTTCTCCATTTTCCTCTTTCTTCGCAAAATCTTTGAGAGCTTGGTTCTCCATCTACAAACAACCATTGCCCAAACCCTCTGAGCTGGAAACTCCTCTAGTATGGGCGAACTTCCACCTGCAAGCAATTGAAGAAAAAACGTCTGTGGTGGCTGCCATTCTCCAAATAGCGAATTTCTTCTGTTGCTTAATACTCCCTGCCTGCTCCGCCATTGCCTGAGCCCTTTTAGGAGTAGATGGGCGACCTCAAGACGAAGATTTTGAGCCATTTTTCAGGTCATTTGGTTCAGTAACGAGGGAGAAATCGTCAAAACTCAGTTTCAGACTTTAGCAACTCTCCCGGGCAAAAGTGCGCACCATTTCGTCCAACCTCTATGCTGGACCCTCTCTGGTATATGATCTTTCTTTTGCTTTAGAAAGCCCTCTTTTCCTTGCTTTGAAGAATGAGCTAAGCAGAGGAGAGACTCACTCTAATGAAAGCATTTATGAAACCTTATCTACTTGTTTAAGCCTTTATTTGGGATGTGTACATCGCATAACTTTTTTATATTTTTATAGCAGAAGGAGGATGTAGAAGACATAGCAAGTGAAGAAGAATACGATGTAGACTACTCTCTCAATAAGATGAGTCATGAAAATATGAATCTATTGGAGCAGATTGGAAGTTCATTCACCGCTATGTTGTTAATTCGACAACAACCTCATTTTTTTGAATTTGGTGAAGAAGAGATTTCAATCCTCTTGAATCCTAAGAGAGGTTAATGTCAAAGTCATTACAACCATCCTCAGGTTTGATGCAGCCTTTTCCTTGGCTTTATACTTTGCTTATTTTGATTAAACCCAAGAAGCTAATACTTTTTTTAAAAAAATATAGTAATGTTATAGCAAATTTTCCGCAAAATATACCAAGCGTTTCATATATGCTCGATCCTCGTATTTCGGAAGTGCTTAGCAACAAAGAAGAAACCATAGAGGATGTTTGCAAGTGGTTGAAGCACATTCCTATGAATGATGCACGAGTTATTTTTACAGCATATTATGAGAAGTAAGCATCAAACCCTACTTGTTTTTTCTATTGCATTGCTAGAATTATCTCAAACACAGTAATTATTCTTTATTGATAATGCAGCTCACATTGGAGTTTGGTAGTCGTGGACATCCTTGCGAAGAAGTGCTTCTTTGCCAACTCAATGACATCCGTCCATGGCACTGTGTTAGAGTAAGTATAGACTACACTTGTTGTCACTTCTTGACATGTAGATTGATATGCAATGCACATATTCACTGTTGTTATATGTTTTGATGTGCAGATCAGCTCGAAAGTTAGTAGGTGCTATCGACACAGTAATGCGGCAATGTGACTTGGCACAACAAATAGAGTATATAACATGTCAAGTATCACATCAAGAGAATAGCCACATCTATAATTGTGGATGGAGGGTGGGCTACAATTGCTTTTTGGTACTTAGTCAAATTTTTGAGATACAAAATGACACCACAGTATCAACATATACGGATTTGCATCTCTATACATTTATAACATGTACCATTCGAGCAATCATTAAGGGCAACATTATGGACCCTCCCCTAAGGCAAATAGATAATGGCTCAGACGAGTGCAAAATGAATGCCGTCAAAGAGTCAAAGGGGATAGAAGACCTCAACTCTATAAACATGGCTTCATTGGAAGAATTGGGAAGCTCTTTTAATGTTAGGGTTATGATTCAACATAGACCTCAGTATCTTGAATTTGGGGGAGAGGAGATTTCAATCCTCTCTAGAGCTAAAAATGAGGTCAATAACAACGTTATGATGGCCATTCTCAGGTTTGATACAAACTTTTTCTCTGCTTGATAATTCAATATATTGATTAAATCTAATAAGCTAATATTCATTTATTTGTTGATGCAGTATAGTTATCTCACGATTTGGTAGAGCCGTACAAAACCGTGTGTATATGTTGGATTCCCTCCTTTCTCCTATACTTAGCGATAGCAGAAAGACAATAGCCGATGTTTGTAAATGGTTACAGCCTTTACATTTACATGGTGTGTGAGTCCTATTTATGGCATATCACGAGATGTAAGTATCATGGCAACCTTTATTTTCATCTTATACTGGCAACATTGTGTTAAATAATAATGGTTCTTAATTATTCGTGTAGGGAACATTGGAGTCTGGTGGTTTGGGACCTTGAAGACAACTATTGTTGGTTTGTTAACTCGATTGCAGGCTTTCATGGCTCAGTGCAAACGTAAGTATTCTATTAATCTATTGTTACTTCTATATTATGTACCTTATGTAATAGACACACTAAGTTTTTTAAATATGTCATGATGAGCAGGTCAATTGAGAAGTTGGTATCTGCTATCAGAGAAACAGGACAGTACAAAGACTCGATAGACTTCCAAAAGCATTTAGTAGTAGAGCAGGAAGATGGGCATAGTTGTGGGTGGAGAGTTGCCTACAACTGCATGTTGATTTTCAAAGAAATTTTCTCACTTAAGCCACAGATCTCATCAGAAGACTCTTTGGAGCTCAAATATTCAGAGGAGGATATACAATTGTTTAGGGCTGAAATCATTCGAGACCTAATTGATGCCATTAGAATACAACGTGCAACTGAAGCAATATCAGAGCTTGCATTTAAGGAAGATGAGACTGAGTCTACTGTGAAAGCATTGCATACTATAGAAGAAGTAGAGACCCAGTGTACCACATCCTCCACTGGAAGCATCACAAGAGTTGCCACAGCCTCCGCTTGCATTTAAGGAAGAGGATACTGAGTCTACTCTAAAAGCACTACATACTACAGAAGAAGTAGAGACTAAGTGTACATCTAGAGCACCACAGCCTCCATTAGAAGCATCAGAAGAGTTGCCACAGTCTCCACTAGAAGCATCAGAAGAGTTGTGATGCATGTATGATGTTGTGTTTGTAGTTTTTGTTGATTATACACCAATTTGTGACTTATTACTTAAGTGGCATTTACTGATGATATTTATATAATTATTTCATGCACACAATTTTATGATATGAATGTGTGATGATGTGATTATTTGGAAACAAATCCTTGTGTGATGAGAATTTTGATATGAATATGTGATGATGTAATATTTGTAATATATTTCTTCATGCACACAATTTTATGATATGAATGTGTGATGATGTGATTATTTGGAAATAAATCCTTGTGTGATGAGAATTTTGATATGAATATGTGGTGATGTAATATTTGTAATATTTTTCACTCGCAAGTATCAATTCCCAATGCTCCACTCACTTAAAGTACAACATTCCCATTGCTCTGCAAAATTTTATTCAGTTGGACAGTCTCCACTCACTTAAAGTAGAGCATTCCCAATGCTTCTCTCACTTTATTCCAACCCTTATCCTTATAATAGCGAACACATCGTGCCTTAGTGCACTTGTATTCTTCCATCCTAGTCTCCACTCACTTAAAGTAGAGCATTCCCAATGCTTCTCTCACTTTATTCCTTTAAAAGAGGTTAATGACAATGTTATCTTGGCCATTCTCAAGTAACATTTGTTTATTTGTTGCTACTTCAATGAGCTAACATTTGTTTATTTATTCACAGTGTAGTTATATATCAGTTTCCTAGTGCAAAATGCAAATCAATTCTATGAGCTAACGTTTGTTTATTTCTTGGTGTTTATTTGTTGCTACTTCAATGAGCTAACATTTGTTTATTTATTCACAGCATAGTTATATATCAGTTTCCTAGTGCAGAATGCAAATCAATTCTATGAGCTAATGTTTGTTTATTTCTTGGTGCAGTGTAGTTATTTCTCAGCTTCCTAGTGCAGTGCAGCATCATGTCTACATGCTCGATGCTCTCCTTTCTTCTATTCTTAGCTCTCCTCAAAAGACTATAGAAGATGTTTGTACCTGGTTAAGCCCTTTGAATTTAGATGGGGTGCGAGTCATCTTAATGCCTTATCATGAGGCGTAAGTATCAACTCTAACCTGATTTTTACTATTTCTTTGGCAAGTTTGTGTAAAAAAATAATCATTTTTATTCTGGTCGTGTAGCTCACATTGGAGTCTGATCTTCTGGGACCTTGAACTCAACCGTTTGTGGTTTGTGAATTCAATGGAAGGCTATCATGCCAACTCCCCAAGGTAATTATTCTCTTAATATTTTTGATACTTTCTTATTTTGTATCTTATGATCATGACATATTAATATATTTAATATGTCATGATGGACAGTGCTGCATATCGGCTAGTATCTGCTGTCAGAACAACCACGGAGCAACAAGATCAAGTAGAATTCAAAAGACATCTGCCAATGGAGCAAAAAGATGGGCATAGCTGTGGGTGGAGCTCTAGTTGCCTACAACTGCATGTTGTTTCTTAGAGAGATTTTTGATTTGGAGTTACCAGTCACAATGGAATCATATACAAAAGCCGATCTGCTAGCATTTCGGGCTGAGAGTATTCAGCGTCTAATTACTACCATTGGGAAACAACCTGAAAATATGACTACATTGCAGCATGTATAAAACCTTATCTTTATACTTGTATGCTTGTTCAAGCCTTTAATTGGGATGTGTAAATCTCATAACTTTTTTATATTTTCCTCCAAGAGGAGAAGAGACTGAGTCTAACAAAAGCATGCTATCTTTATACTTCTATGATTATTTAAACCTTTATTTTTATTTGGGATGTGTAAATCTCATAACTTTTTAAATTTTTCCTCCAAGAGGAGGAGAGACTCACTCTAATGAAAGCATGTATGAAACCTTACTTTTTAAATTTTTGCTCCAAGCAGAGGAGAGACTCACTCTAATGAAAGCATTTATGAAACCTTATCTACTTGTTTAAGCCTTTATTTGGGATGTGTACATCGCATAACTTTTTTATATTTTTATAGCAGAAGGAGGATGTAGAAGACATAGCAAGTGAAGAAGAATACGATGTAGACTACTCTCTCAATAAGATGAGTCATGAAAATATGAATCTATTGGAGCAGATTGGAAGTTCATTCACCGCTATGTTGTTAATTCGACAACAACCTCATTTTTTTGAATTTGGTGAAGAAGAGATTTCAATCCTCTTGAATCCTAAGAGAGGTTAATGTCAAAGTCATTACAACCATCCTCAGGTTTGATGCAGCCTTTTCCTTGGCTTTATACTTTGCTTATTTTGATTAAACCCAAGAAGCTAATACTTTTTTTAAAAAAATATAGTAATGTTATAGCAAATTTTCCGCAAAATATACCAAGCGTTTCATATATGCTCGATCCTCGTATTTCGGAAGTGCTTAGCAACAAAGAAGAAACCATAGAGGATGTTTGCAAGTGGTTGAAGCACATTCCTATGAATGATGCACGAGTTATTTTTACAGCATATTATGAGAAGTAAGCATCAAACCCTACTTGTTTTTTCTATTGCATTGCTAGAATTATCTCAAACACAGTAATTATTCTTTATTGATAATGCAGCTCACATTGGAGTTTGGTAGTCGTGGACATCCTTGCGAAGAAGTGCTTCTTTGCCAACTCAATGACATCCGTCCATGGCACTGTGTTAGAGTAAGTATAGACTACACTTGTTGTCACTTCTTGACATGTAGATTGATATGCAATGCACATATTCACTGTTGTTATATGTTTTGATGTGCAGATCAGCTCGAAAGTTAGTAGGTGCTATCGACACAGTAATGCGGCAATGTGACTTGGCACAACAAATAGAGTATATAACATGTCAAGTATCACATCAAGAGAATAGCCACATCTATAATTGTGGATGGAGGGTGGGCTACAATTGCTTTTTGGTACTTAGTCAAATTTTTGAGATACAAAATGACACCACAGTATCAACATATACGGATTTGCATCTCTATACATTTATAACATGTACCATTCGAGCAATCATTAAGGGCAACATTATGGACCCTCCCCTAAGGCAAATAGATAATGGCTCAGACGAGTGCAAAATGAATGCCGTCAAAGAGTCAAAGGGGATAGAAGACCTCAACTCTATAAACATGGCTTCATTGGAAGAATTGGGAAGCTCTTTTAATGTTAGGGTTATGATTCAACATAGACCTCAGTATCTTGAATTTGGGGGAGAGGAGATTTCAATCCTCTCTAGAGCTAAAAATGAGGTCAATAACAACGTTATGATGGCCATTCTCAGGTTTGATACAAACTTTTTCTCTGCTTGATAATTCAATATATTGATTAAATCTAATAAGCTAATATTCATTTATTTGTTGATGCAGTATAGTTATCTCACGATTTGGTAGAGCCGTACAAAACCGTGTGTATATGTTGGATTCCCTCCTTTCTCCTATACTTAGCGATAGCAGAAAGACAATAGCCGATGTTTGTAAATGGTTACAGCCTTTACATTTACATGGTGTGTGAGTCCTATTTATGGCATATCACGAGATGTAAGTATCATGGCAACCTTTATTTTCATCTTATACTGGCAACATTGTGTTAAATAATAATGGTTCTTAATTATTCGTGTAGGGAACATTGGAGTCTGGTGGTTTGGGACCTTGAAGACAACTATTGTTGGTTTGTTAACTCGATTGCAGGCTTTCATGGCTCAGTGCAAACGTAAGTATTCTATTAATCTATTGTTACTTCTATATTATGTACCTTATGTAATAGACACACTAAGTTTTTTAAATATGTCATGATGAGCAGGTCAATTGAGAAGTTGGTATCTGCTATCAGAGAAACAGGACAGTACAAAGACTCGATAGACTTCCAAAAGCATTTAGTAGTAGAGCAGGAAGATGGGCATAGTTGTGGGTGGAGAGTTGCCTACAACTGCATGTTGATTTTCAAAGAAATTTTCTCACTTAAGCCACAGATCTCATCAGAAGACTCTTTGGAGCTCAAATATTCAGAGGAGGATATACAATTGTTTAGGGCTGAAATCATTCGAGACCTAATTGATGCCATTAGAATACAACGTGCAACTGAAGCAATATCAGAGCTTGCATTTAAGGAAGATGAGACTGAGTCTACTGTGAAAGCATTGCATACTACAGAAGAAGTAGAGACCCAGTGTACCACATCCTCCACTGGAAGCATCACAAGAGTTGCCACAGCCTCCGCTTGCATTTAAGGAAGAGGATACTGAGTCTACTCTAAAAGCACTACATACTACAGAAGAAGTAGAGACTAAGTGTACATCTAGAGCACCACAGCCTCCATTAGAAGCATCAGAAGAGTTGCCACAGTCTCCACTAGAAGCATCAGAAGAGTTGTGATGCATGTATGATGTTGTGTTTGTAGTTTTTGTTGATTATACACCAATTTGTGACTTATTACTTAAGTGGCATTTACTGATGATATTTATATAATTATTTCATGCACACAATTTTATGATATGAATGTGTGATGATGTGATTATTTGGAAACAAATCCTTGTGTGATGAGAATTTTGATATGAATATGTGATGATGTAATATTTGTAATATATTTCTTCATGCACACAATTTTATGATATGAATGTGTGATGATGTGATTATTTGGAAATAAATCCTTGTGTGATGAGAATTTTGATATGAATATGTGGTGATGTAATATTTGTAATATTTTTCACTCGCAAGTATCAATTCCCAATGCTCCACTCACTTAAAGTACAACATTCCCATTGCTCTGCAAAATTTTATTCAGTTGGACAGTCTCCACTCACTTAAAGTAGAGCATTCCCAATGCTTCTCTCACTTTATTCCAACCCTTATCCTTATAATAGCGAACACATCGTGCCTTAGTGCACTTGTATTCTTCCATCCAAGTCTCCACTCACTTAAAGTAGAGCATTCCCAATGCTTCTCTCACTTTATTCCAACCCTTATCCATATCATAGCGAACACATCGTGCCTTAGTGCACTTGTATTCTTCCATCCTAGTCCTTCCACAAATGCTCTAACACAGTATTAGATAAAGTGGGACAAAAGTTGCATTTTGGGAATTTCGAAATTGGGTGGATTTCATTAAAATTGGGAAAGGCTTCATTAAATTTGGGAAAATTTCCATTGATTGTGGGAATTTTACCAATATTGAATAAGCTAATATTTGGAATTCCAATGAATATGAAAAACTTCATTGGTTGTGAAACAGTTCATTGCATATAAAAACCAGAACAAAGAATTTGTGGCAAATTTTGAAAATCATGTATTTGGTGGTGTTAATAAACACCGTCTAGGGACAACATGTATATTTTACTTGAGGTGTTAATAAACACCAGTTGGTGGTGTTAACAAACACCATGCATAGTGAGTTCCACTAGAAACAAAGCAGTTGTTGGTGAAGGTCAGCTTCTAAAAATTGTCATATTAATAATATGCAAATACCCATTGACAAGATAACAACAATTGAGAAACATCACATGAGAACACACCTTACAATGGAAGTTTTGGAGATTAAGAGGGAGAAAATCGACACCATTTTCTATGCTCTGATAGCAGGCAAGCTCTCCTGTGCTTTGATACATACGCTCTGTGGAATCTTGATCTTCTTGGGTCTATTTATGGATTTTGATGTCCATGAATAGACAATTGCATGAATACACTCCCATACCTGTGGATCCAACCTATTCCCTACCCAATACTTGTTCCAGCAATCAACATAGGCATCTGCATTACTGAGCCCCTTTCTCTTAACTGATGGTGCCCAATACTGAATTAATAATTTCTTGAAATTAGGAGAAGCAGCATCCATCTCGGCACTTGATATGGCAACCCCAAGCCATATGGGGTATATAGGATCTGATGGCCTCACCAAGACGAAGTCACCTTGCTTAACATCCACCATTGGTCTAAACTCTTCCCTCGGCTTACCTTTTAGAGGCCCACAATAGTGATCATTCAATTCCTCATAGCCTTGGAAATCATTAATGCAAGCATCTATATCATCCTCCTCATCAAGAGATTGTGTTCTTGGCCAAAACTATCTGTACACTCCTATCTCTGAGATGTTTTCCTATTCGAGCTCACCGATCATGGTTTTCCAATAGTCTATCACTAGCCTAATGTAGGACTCATAGGATGCATTCTTTCCACTTGCACATTTCTCCCAAAACTTAATGTAATCCTTTATCCCTGATATTACTTGCAAGTGATCTCTCACAAATGCAGCCATTGGCAGTATAACCTGTTGGCAACAATGATCGACCCTCACTATCTTTCTTCCATAGTTCGATTCCCCCTTCAATGGGCATCCAATTCGGTAATTTTGGATGCACCTTGTACTGCATCATTGTTATGTCACCTTGCATGTAAAATCAAAATTGTAATGGCTTTGCATGTCCAACTAGCATTTCTTGCCCATCACATAGGTAGCCATCTACATAATCCTTGAAGTTAGGAACCCGTGTAAGAACAAATGGTGCCGGTGAAGATGATGTACATTTTTTGAATGTATCCATCAGATGCGGGAAAGTGAATGTTTGTCCCACCCGCAAGCTCTCAGAAAACCTGCTGAACATCGCATCAATGTCCTCATGTGTGTGCCCTACCATCAAGAAGCCCAATTGAACTGTCTTGAAAATGCCCCTTGCTACAAGAAGAGAAAGGTATGCAAACAAGTATCTATTTTTGTTCTCAGACCCACAATTATCTAGTTGGAGTAGCAAGTTCTCGGGCAACTTTTGGAATGGTGGCTCAATAGCAACACTCCCCTCTAAAGAGAGTGGGTTTTCTCCTGTATTTGACGGAAAAAAATTCACACGTGTCTGTAGCCCTTGCAATGGAAGTTGTCATGGCCTCTGTGACAGACTTCGGGTCACTTTCCGATACAGTTTCTAGATGTGCATTTGTGATCATGACATCTACATTTTCAGACAAGCTAGCTCCACTTGTGGAAACATGTGCACCTTTAGAACTGTAATGGGAGTCCAAAGCGTTTCTTGAACATAGAGCATTCAAAAGGTGAGCATTGCTTCTAGGAATCCCATTGGTAGCAAGGTCTCCAAGGTCATGCATATCCATCCTCTCGAGGTTGCGCAAACAAATTGAGAGCGATCCAATCGTCAGGTTGGGATCAGATGGCCACAAACCATTGAGGGTGAAGTGTCCATAATGACCGTTTCCATGCCCATGGGTAATCATTCCAATGAGTGAAACCTGTAATTGCCATGCAGAATCGATGTCCTTGGACCTCACTCGAAGTCTTGGAATTGCCATCTTTTTTTGGTCCATCTTATCATGGATTATGCATACATACTTTTTTGGATCCATCTCGGAGTACCTATGCCATGCATAGTATAAGTTCCTACAACTTTGTTGCTGTATCATATGCATCTTTCTCTCTTCCATCAGCGAATTGCGCTCATCTTGACTTTTTGTGGCTGCCAATTGAGCCTTGATCCAACTGCACAAGCTACATTTAGAGAATTCACTCGTCTTAGCAAGGGCTATATTTTTTAAGTCTGATTTCCAAATCCTGCCAAATGTGGATGTGGATAGGCTCTGATAACCACGTTGATTAAGTGAAGTGTTGACCTTAAGTAGGACGTCTATCTTCTTATACACTTCAGGTATCACTTGCTGTGTCTCTCTAGAACCATCCTGCATGGTTCTACTCTTGTGAGGCATATGCTCTGTGCTATTATCCACAAAGTGTTGAATGAGAGCCCTTCCCATGCCTATGTGCTCCCTGCTCCTCGTCATAATCCCTGAATTGCCATGCACATATTGCTGCACACCACTCTCAAATTGCTTCCTATATCAATAAAGTCCTTGGAATTCCATGCATCTCATACCATGCTCTACAACAGACATCCCGACTGTTTATCCTGAAGTTGTAGCATATCCTCCCTGTGTAGTCATGATGCCAAGCCGTTGACAACACATCGTATATAAAGTTTGTATGAGACTCCAAGGAGCTGCCCCAAAATTTCTTCCTTAGATTCATTAAGAGATCTCACTCTATATGTTGGCAACACCTACTCCCACAACAATCGATGGAAGAAACCTGCTGCACCGAATCTAGTGACATTTTGTACATTGCCGTTGGAGGCTCTCTTTGTTTAGGCACCCTGTTAATGAAAGTGTACCTTCTTTTCTTTGATGTTGGATCGTCCCTTTTCAACATTTGATCATTGACCAACTCATCTATACCAGCAACGTGGTCCATGGGCACATATTGTTGCAATGGGCTTCCTTCAAGTAAGGTAATCTGCTTGATGGGCCACTTTACTAGGCTGAGAGAGCCGACATCTTGCATAGAAGACCCTGAGTCACTTCCTCTAATTTGTTCTTTCTTTTCAATACCCACACCAATGCAATCATTACCCAATAGGTCAAAGTTTATAGAGTCTCTCTGGAAAACATATAAGATCACACCTTCCCCCACGGTCTTTGTTTTGCTCTCATCCCATAAGACAACCTTTTTCTCTTTCCAAGATTCACGAATGAAATTGTCAGTTTCCAATGAAGAAACTGGCATTGCCTCAACATAAGGTCGCTCAAGCTCACTTGGTGTAGCTTCTTCAGTTACCGCATCATCTAAAGAATCACCAACATGTTTTAGAGAGCCCTTAGGCCACTTGACAATGCTCCAAATTGCCTCACCAAAAAGCACTGCATCCATAGTGGGAAATGGCAAGAGCATTTCACTATTGATAGACTTCTCCACTATCACTGATACATTTTCTGTCCCAATCTTCACACCACTACAGTAGGCCTCCGGATCTATTGCACACACTCCACCAATTCCAACCACTTCATTCCCCACCATCATCATGACCTTCTCCCCGCTTTTGATAGCCATCCCCTGTCATTACGATTACGGAGAATTAATTATGAACAAATTACAACCAAAGAATTTCATAAGACCATCAAACATGTCCTTCTAGAGGGGAAGAATGGCATTGGTGCAAATCTCTATAAAGCATGAATGAGTCTATACAAAATTTTCAAGAAAGCATGAATTATTTCCCTAGAAATTTTAGCAATTTGATAAAACTTTTTCTAAAGCATGAATTATTTTCGCCATCGTCATGACCTAATTCATGCATCTAATAGTAGCCATCCCCTCGCATTACGATGACAGGAAATTGATTATGAACAAACTACAACCAAAGAATTTCATAAGACCAACAAAGTTGTCCTTGTAGCGGGGGGAGAATGGCACCAGTGCCATTCTCCATGTGAATTTGGCAATGGGAGAATGGCACTAGAGAATAGGAAAATGGAGAATGGCACTAGTGCCATTCTCCCAATGGAATGTCCCAATGGAATGTCCTAATTTTTTGGCTTTGTAATAGGAAAATGGCGAATGGCACTAGGAATAGGAAAATGGAGAATGGCACTAGTGCCATTCTCCCATTGGAAAATGGAGAATGGCACTAGTGCAATGGGAGAATGGCACTAGAGAATAGGAAAATGGAGAATGGCACTAGTGCCATTCTCCCAATGGAATGTCCTAATTTTTTGGCTTTGTAATAGGAAAATGGAGAATGGCACTAGGAATAGGAAAATGGAGAATGGCACTAGTGCCTTTCTCCCAATGGAATGTCCCAATGGAATGTCCTAATTTTTTGGCTTTGTAATAGGAAAACGGAGACTGGCACTAGTGCCATTCTCCCATTGGAAAATGGAGAATGGCACTAGTGCCATTTTCCCAATGGAATGTCCTAATTCAGAATTTCGGCTTCACAAAGGTAGAAGGGCACCAATGCCATTCTCCCATTGGAATTAGTGGAATGTCAATCTATAGGTTTAGTGCCATTCTCCATTGTAATAGGAAAATGGAGAATGGCACTAGGAATAGGAAAATGGAGAATGGCACTAGTGACATTCTCCCATTGGAAAATGGAGAATGGCACTAGTGCCATTCTCCCAATGGAATGTCCCAATGGAATGTCCTAATTTTTTGGCTTTGTAATAGGAAAATGGAGAATGGCACTAGGAATAGGAAAATGGAGAATGGCACTAGTGCCATTCTCCCATTGGAAAATGGAGAATGGCACTAGTGCCATTCTCCCAATGGAATGTCCCAATGGAATGTCCTAATTTTTTGGCTTTGTAATGGGAAAATGGAGACTGGCACTAGTGCCATTCTCCCATTGGAAAATGGAGAATGGCACTAGTGCCATTCTCCCAATGGAATGTCCTAATTCAAAATTTTGGCTTCACAAAGGTAGAAGGGCGCCAATGCCATTCTCCCATTGGAATTAGTGGAATGTCAATCTATAGGTTTAGTGCCATTCTCCATTGTAATAGGAAAATGGAGAATGGCACTAGGAATAGGAAAATGGAGAATGGCACTAGTGCCATTCTCCCATTGGAAAATGGAGAATGGCACTAGTGCCGTTCTCCCAATGGAATGTCCTAATTCAAAATTTTGGCTTCACAAAGGTAGAAGGGCACCAATGCTATTCTCCCATTGGAATTAGAGGAATGTCAATCTATAGGTTTAGTTTGTCTAGATTACCACCAGCAGAGAATGGCAGTGATGCCAATCTCATGCTGGCAACTACATAATGACACTGAAATCATCAAACTCACATGTGGAATGGAATCGAACATGGAATCGAACACCACTCTCCTATGATCACAGTCTCTGCTCTGTAGAGTTCATATGGATCAATCTCTGTGGAGAATGGCAGTGGTGCCAATCTCATACCATGAACTGAAAACATGCACAAGGAATCCTAAACTCACATGTGCATTTGCACTTTTGCCATTATCCTACTAAAGCCAATAAAATTAGTGGAATGTCAATCTATAGGTTTAGTTTGTCTAGATTACCACTAGGGGAGAATGGCAATGACGCCAATCTCATGCTGGCACCTACATAATGACACTGAGATCATCAAAATCACATGTGCCATTTTGACTCTGTGAAGCCAAAACTTTGAATCTGGGAGAATGGCACTAGTGCCATTTCCCCTTTGCAGAGCCAAGATTTGAATCAGGAAATCACAATCGGAGAATGGCACTGGTGCCATTCCCCCTTTGCAATGGGAGAATGGAAGTGGAGCAAATTTAAAAAAATTTAGCTTTGTAAAATGGGGAGATTGGAGGATGGCTGTGTGTGTGTGTGTGTGAATGTGGTATTCATTTGAAACCATACACTATTTTACTTCCCTTTATTCATATATGTGGTAAAGTTGATCAATATTACTTTATGAAACCTAGCTCGTTATGTGAGTTTATTCATGTTAGTTTGGTTATGCTAGGTTGGTTAAGTTACAAATTTTTATGTTAGAGTATGTTTTTCTTGATCAAGGTCCAAGTAATGTAAAATTTTGCTTTTCGTATATCTCGCCGTCCTTGCTGCCTTGACTCAAGAGGTAAACTTACCGCCCAATACAATATTATCCTGTACATTTCGTTGCGCTTTGTCTCTCTCTCTCTCTCTCTCTCTCTCTCTCTCTCTCTCTCTCTCTCTCTCTCTCCCTCTCTTTGTGGCTTTGACCTCAGCTCAGACGTGCCCCTCTGTAGGCTGAAGTGCCCTTAACTTGGCAACTTGAATGCTTATGCTATTTTCACACTAGAGCTGCCTAAGTCCCTCTATGGTGCATTGAATGCATCTGTGCCATGGGTTGGATGGGGCGGGCAATCTTGCCCATCCATGATGTGTGGGTGGTGCCCATGGTGCGCCTGTGAGAGTAACTCCTTTTGAATAAAGGTGCACTTGAATTATGTCCTTAATCTACTTGATCTAGACGCTTAATGTTTTAGAATTATCATCCTTAACCCCTAGCCCATCAATTTCTTAAGAAGCACTCTTTAAGGAAATCATCCTCAAGCCATTGTCTTCCGTGGATGACTTCTATGTTCACCTTCTCAAGCACTTCTCATTCTCTCTCTGCTATGCCAAAGTAACTAATGAACTTCACAAGTGGTCATGCTTGCATTTCATTCAGTAGAAATAATTATAAAGTTTTCATAACATGTATCTTTATGGGAGTTGTATCAAGCGACAAACTAGTTAGGTTGTGTATATTAGTCTTGTCAAAGGAGGAAGTTCACCTCAATAAGAATTTGGAAATATAGTAGCACATGAGTCATAACATCGCAAGGCTTATAGAAAGGCTTTGTGCACAACCAACTAGATTGTCCTAATGCAGCGGCTTAAATTTTATGGTCAAGCCATTGACAGTCTCGATAAGTGCCCTTCAAATAGATTTGCCCTATTGACACAGCTAACCTTTCATTGCAACCTAGCCATAAATTGTTTAAAAAGTGCTAAATTGCACTTTTATCCTCAACATGTGGATTATAAGGTATAGTCATTATCCACTAAGATGTATATTTGCCCCTATCTTCATTTTATTATGTAGTGTACAATTAGTCATCTTGTCCCCTCTCTCTCACCCCTATCTTTATATCAGCCCATGGTGTTCTTCTCCCCCCTATAGTGTCTCTCTCTTGTAAGCCCTTGGTTTTGTTATGCTCCAAAGCCCCCCCTCTACAACATTGCCCATCTTCACCATTTCTTAGAGTAGTATAGTTCCCATTTATATTTGAGAGCTCTAGAGCTTCATTGTAGGAGCCCCCTAGGAACTCATTTTCTTGTTGTTTGAAATTTATGTTTGATAGGATTTGTGTGTGGAATTCCCTTCTATGAGAGAGAGAGAGGCAGAGGTTTGTGAATTTGCACAAAGTCTATGACTTCTACATCACTATGAGTATGTCTAGACAACATTGACTATATTTTTATGTGTTGCTCTTGAAGCTTGCATTCTAAACTCCAATGAGAACTTATTTCAAGCTAAGTAGTTATTGAAGTACATTCTTATGCTCTTGAAA
Source organism: Dipteris shenzhenensis (assembly GCF_047967505.1). Taxonomy (NCBI): domain Eukaryota; kingdom Viridiplantae; phylum Streptophyta; class Polypodiopsida; order Gleicheniales; family Dipteridaceae; genus Dipteris; species Dipteris shenzhenensis. The sequence continues at coordinate 8,544,558 of NC_141617.1, read as the reverse complement.
AGACTGTAGTTCTTGTCAAGGCCTATTACAAGAGGCTTCTAAAGCCTTGTGTGGTTTATGGAGCCCAAGTGTATACTTGAAGCTCAATGACACATCTCTAACTTCGTTACATTAAAAAAAAGTGCATAGGTAGGATATATTAAACGTGTTAAATTTGTTTTTTAATGAAATGCAAAAGGTTAAACTAATGAAGGTAAAAATTTGAAAAACCCTAGTACCTTCTCTTTCATCTCGTTGCCCTATGTTGATTGCCTCGCATGCCGTGCTGCTGTGGATCTCATCGTGCACATAGCTCAAGCTAGCTCAAGCTCTCACAAGTAAATCCTGCACTTTCGTCTCCACTTTCCTTGCCCCTTTGCTTTTTTGGGTTCCTAACTTTAGCTTGCCTTTCGCTCATCAAGCTCGCCGCTCGCCGCTCGCCTGCCTTTCGTTTCATCTACTCGCCGCTCGCCCTCGCTTTTCATGTCTCTTTGTTGAAGACTTGCTTTTTGGTTCCTCCCTTTATCTTCCTTTCTTCTGTTTCGCTCCATCAAGCTCCACTCGCCCTGCCTTTCGCTCATCTACTCAAGCTCACCGCTCGCTTTAATTCATACTCTTTGCTTTTCCAAAGATTGAAGGGATTCACACTTCCAAAGAAGCATGAAGGATTCGCCGCTCACTTTAATTCATACTCTTTACTTTTCCAAAGATTGAAGGGATTCGAACTTCCAAAGAAGCATGAAGGATTTGCTTTTCCAAAAGATGGAAGCATGAAGGATTCGCTTTTCCAAAGAATGAAGGGATTCGCACTTCCAAAGATATGAATGGAATCAATTCTTGCGTTTCGCCACCTCCATCTTTACGCATTTGGTCATGCTTACCGTTTTCTTGAGCCTTCATCTCGCCTTCATGCAGGTGCTCTCTTAGACGTAATCCCCTGACAAAACTTTCGTATGGTCACTGAGATGATTAACATAAGCTTTCAAAACTTTCGTAAGCTTTCGTAATTTGATTAACGTACGCTTTGCTCTTCTCAAGAAGGTGTTCGATGAGACTGCCATGTTCTCAAGGCTCTCACAAGAGTCTGAGCATAGACTCTAAGATAGGAGTGGCTATGGCGGGGAGTTGGCTATGGCGAATTTAACTATGGAAAGCTTAATAAGATATAGGAATTGGCTATGGCGAATCCAAAGGAGCGCTTCGTTCCTTAAAGAATAGAAAATCAGCGCTTCGTAAGAGTCTAGGATCAAGTGCATCGAGCAGTAAGAGTCCGTCACGGGTATATCTCTCCTCTCTTTCTTTCAACCCTCCTGTTATCTTGTTGCCTCGATGGTGGAGGAGGAAGCCAAATTGCAAGAAAGAAAGCAAAAAATCCGAAAATTAAAGAGGAAGCTACCAAATTGATTGAGTGTCAATTGTGTTGTTTCCTTCCAGCTCCATCAACTTCGCAGCTCCAATGGAGTTCACGCTATCGAGCCGTTGGTTGCCTTCTTGCCTCAAGACTCTGTGCGAGCTGTGGTGAGTAAAACTCTCAGAGTCTGAGACTCCTCTCCAATCCGCTTTGGAATGAATAGAAAGTGAATGAGGGAAAGGCATCAATTGAAATGAGAGAAAAGGTCTTGATTTGAAACTACTAAATAATTCAAATTTTGAAGTATAGCTCTTCCCACCATTGTGCCCTTTTGAATTTTGGATATATAGAGTGGCACTTATGCCATTCTCTCCAATATTAAATTTAAATTCAAATTCATATTGATAATTTTAATTTCAATTTGTATTTCAAATTGAAATTATTCTTTTGAAATTGTATTTCAAAACCTAAATTCTAGTTTTCAAATTTTGATTTCAAGTTAAACTTCAATCTCAATTTTGATTTTCATGATTGAATGGCAAATTTAGAGATTGAATTTCTAATTTTAAATGGAGAATGGCAGCAGTGCCATTCTCCAAGACCTCATAAGAAGTCCGTGAGAGTGGCACCAGTGCTCTTCCCGCCATTGTTCCCTTTTGAATTTGGATATATAGAGTGGCACATATGCCATTCTCTCCAATATTAAATTTAAATTCAAATTCAAATTATTCTGTTTGAAATTGTATTTCAAAACCAAAATTTATATTAGGATAGTGCAATGGGAGAATGGCACCGGAGAATAGGAAAATGGAGAATGGCACTAGTGCCATTCTCCCAATGGAATGTCCTAATTTTTTGGCTTTGTAATAGGAAAATGGAGAATGGCACTAGGAATAGGAAAATGGAGAATGGCACTAGTGCCATTCTCTCATTGGAAAATGGAGAATGGCACTAGTGGCATTCTCCCAATGGCATGTCCCAATGGAATGTCCAAATTTTTTGGCTTTGTAATAGGAAAATGGAGACTGGCACTAGTGCCATTCTCCCATTGGAAAATGGAGAATGGCACTAGTGCCATTCTCCCAATGGAATGTCCTAATTCAAAATTTTGGCTTCACAAAGGTAGAAGGGCACCAATGCCATTCTCCCATTGGAATTAGTGGAATGACACTCTATAGGTTTAGTGCCATTCTCCATTGTAATACGAAAATGGAGAATGGCACTAGGAATAGGAAAATGGAGAATGGCACTAGTGCCATTCTCCCATTGGAAAATGGAGAATGGCACTAGTGCCATTCTCCCAATGGAATGTCCTAATTTTTTGGCTTTGTAATAGGAAAATGGAGAATGGCACTAGTGCCATTCTCCCATTGAAAAATGGAGAATGGCACTAGTGCCATTCTCCCAATGGAATGTCCTAATTAAAAATTTTGGATTCACAAAGGTAGAAGGGCACCAATGCCATTCTCCCATTGGAATTAGTGGAATGTCAATCTATATGTTTAGTTTGTCTAGATTACCACTAGAGGAGAATGGCAGTGATGCCAATCTCATGCTGGAAACTACATAATGACTGAAATCATCAAACTCACATGTGGAATGGAATCAAACACCACTCTCCTATGATCACAGTCTCTGCTCTGTAGAGTTCATATGGATTTGTTTCAATCTCTGTGGAGAATGGCAGTGGTGCCAATCTCATACCATGACCTGATAACATGCACAAGGAATCCTAAACTCACATGTGCATTGGCACTTTTGCCATTATCCTATTGCAACCAATAAAATTAGTGGAATGTCAATCTATAGGTTCAGTTTGCCTAGAAAACCACTAGCGGAGAATGGCAATGATGCCAATCTCATGCTGGCAACTACATAATGACACTAAGATCATCAAACTCACATGTGGAATGGAATAGGACACCACTCTCCTATGATCACTGGAATACCCCTCCTAGAATAGTAGGGTGAACATCTGTACAAGTGGAGAATAAAAGTGGTGCCAATCTCTTATTAGGCCCTAAGAAATTGCATTGAGAAGCCTAAACTCACATGTGCATTCTTCTATGTAGTGATCACTGTCTCCGCTGTGCAGAGATCATATGGAATTGTGTCAATCTCTGAGATCATCAAACTCACATGTGGAATGGAATAGGACACCACTCTACTATGATCACTGGAATACCCCTCCTAGAATAGTAGGGTAAACATTTGTACAAGTAGAGAATGGCAGTGGTGCCAATCTCTTATTAGGCCCTAAGAAATGGCATTGAGAAGCCTAAACTCACATGTGCAGAGATCACATGGAATTGTGTCAATCTCTGTGGAGAATGCCACCAGTGGAGAATGGCAGTGGTGCCAATCTCACATGTGCATTGGCACTTTTGCCAAACTCATGGTGGCACCTACATAATGACACTGAGATCATCAGACTCACATGTGGATTGGAATTGGACACCACTCTCCTATGATGATTGGAATACCCCTCCTAGAATAGTAGGGTAAACATTTGTACAAGTGGAGAATGGCAGTGGTGCCAATCTCTTATTAGGGCCTAAGAAATGGCATTGAGAAGCCTAAACTCACATGTGCATCCTTCTATGTAGTCATCACTGTCTCCACTATGTAGAGATCATATGGAATTGTGTCAATCTCTGTGGAGAATGGCACCAGTGGAGAATGGCAGTGGTGCCAATCTCATACCATGACCTGAAAACATGCACAAGGAATCCTAATCTCACATGTGCATTGGCACTTTTGCCATTATCCTACTGCAGCCAATAAAATTAGTGGAATGTCAGTCTATAGGTTCAGTTTGTCTAGACTACTACTAGCGGAGAATGGCAGTGGTGCCAATCTCATGCTTGCAACTACATAATGACACTGAGATCATCAAACGCACATGTGGAATGGAATAGGACACCACTCTCCTATGATCACTGGAATACCCCTCCTAGAATAGGAGGCTAAACATTTGTACAAGTGGAGAATGGGAGTGGTGCCAATCTCTTATTAGGCCCTAAGAAATGGCATTGAGAAGCCTAAACTCCCATGTGTAGAGATCATATGGAATTGTGTCAATCTCTGTGGAGAATGCCACCAGTGGAGAATGGCAGTGGTGCTAATCTCATACCATGACCTGAAAACATATAAAGGAATCCTAAACTCACATGTGCATTCTTCTATGTAGTGGTGCCAATCTCATACCATGGTGTTAACAAACACCATGCATAGTGAGTTCCTTGCCATTTTCAAGGGTTCAGATTTGATACTATGCATGGTGTTAACAAACACCATGCATAGTATTAGATAAAGTGGGACAAAAGTTGCATTTTGGTGTTAACATGGTGTTAACACCATGTTAACACCTTGTTAACACCATCTGAGTTCATCAAACTCACATGTGGATTGGAATCGGACACCACTCTCCTATGATCATTGGAATACCCCTCCTAGAATAGTAGGGTGAACATTTGTACAAGTGGAGAATGGCAGTTTACCACAGTCATCGAGCTTGCATGCGTAGAGTACTAGAGTGCATGGTAATGAGTGATTAGAGGTGATTAGGCTTCATGATTTACTTTTATGGTAATTACTGCTCAGTGGTGGTGGTGGCTCTCATCAGCCACATCTGTGGTGGCAAAGATGCCAGCCACCACAGTGGCCCACAGTTACTCACCTACCAGTTACCACCACCAAGCTTGCATGCATGATTACCATGAGTGAAGTAAATTACCAGTCACCGAGCTTGCACACTTATTAGTAGAGTACTAGAGTGCATGGTGATGAGTGATTAGAGGTGATTATGCTTCATGATTTAATTTTGTGATAATTACTACCTGGTAGTGGTGGCTCTCAGTAACCACGTCTGTTGTGTGGCTAAGATTCCATCGGGTTGGCAGTCAGTTACCAGCCATCATAGTGGCTTGCTCACCCACCACACCGGGTGTCTGCTTCATGATTACCAGCCCCATCTGGGGTGGCACCTAAGATTCCACTATGGTGACCTACAATTAATATGGATGGAACCTCGGCGAGCTCCAGCCACCACGTTGGCTGAAACTTTGTAATATATAAGATCCATGGCATTTGGATTTTTAGTACATTGCTCTCATCTGCCCCTTCTTTGCTACTTTGCTCCACATGCTCTGCTACTTTTCTCCACACACCCTCCTTTAGCTCTTTCTCTCCCTCTCCCTCGCTCTACTTTGCTCCACACTCCCTCCTCCAAATCTCGTCACTATCTGCTCCCCTGCTGATTTGCTGCTCACCCACTCATCTTCACCATGCCTACGACCACCCCTCAATGGTCCCTACATTATTTGCCTTCTCATATAAGGTGATTGCGTTGCACTCACTTGGAGTAGACACCCTTCATTCCCATGGTCAACAATTCCCCCCATATCTGCATGTCACCACCTTAGATGACATGCTCATCACCTCTGCCCTCTTTATCAAAAACAATTGTAAATTTAATGAGAAAAACAAAAGAAAAGACAAGTAATGTACTTTTGTATTATTACTGACCTCCAAGAATCTTTTACTTTTCCCTTCATTGTCCTTTATAATCACCAGTCATTGACAATCATCTCCTACAATTGTATAATGAAAAGAATAGCTCATTAATTTCAATCTACCCATTTGCAAGAAAGACGTAAATCAAATATATTATATTTTTGAGAGAGGGGGAGATAGAGATAGAGATAGAGATAGAGATAGAGATAGAGATAGAGATAGATAGATAGATAGATAGATAGATAGATAGATAGAGAGAGAGAGAGAGAGAGAGAGAGAGAGAGAGAGATTTCCAGTTTCCTTTCCATCTTTTTGCACATCTCAAAAGGTAGACTATCAATGTAAATACTCTACACATAAAAAAGATAACACATGATATTAGCTTAAATTTAATTTCAATGCTAGAAATGTGACAATAGAAAAGACACTCACAATTTAATTGTAAGTTTGAAAAGATGTAGACATCATTTCTCTTTGGGGAATAAAATTGAACACATTACATTTTTTAAAGCATACCTTCTGATGTTCACATTCCTTTACTTTCATTGCAATCAATATATGCTGTTGAGAACTAGAAGCATGTTCCCACATAACACATATTCACTCTTACAAGTATGTATGATTCACACATTTAGTTTAGATTAGGGTTGATTAGCATGACAACATCAATGTAATATTTGCTTTTCAAGCATGCACACACATACACATACACACAATTCCTATTCATTTTTCTTTTACATTTACTTTATGCCCCCCCCCTTCCCCCCCATTTTTGTCATTAATGTTCCCCTTAACATTTTCCCTTAACTTCTATCCTTTATTTCCCTTTTTAAAAAAATTTGCCTTTTCCACTCCCCTCACCCCCCTTTTTAAAATTTATTAATTAAAAATTTCCTCTTTTTTCTCCTAATTTTCTTGTATCCATTCTCCCTAATTTTCCTTTTATTAATTCTTTTTTAATTTACACTTACTCTCCCATTCCCCCCTTTTTTCTATTAGTTCCACTGTTCTATTATCTAAACCCAAAGTTAAATTAAACTCCTGAATTTTCCCTTAATTTATATCTTTTAAGCCCTTAAACCCTAAGCAACCCCCTTCTCTTCCCCCCTCCCTTTTTTTTAAATCCCTTATATTCCTTTTATCCCTTTCCCCCTCTTTATTTCCATGTTTAACCCCCCCCGACTTCTTTTTCCCTTCCTGCCTCCCACCCCCTCTCTATTTTTGTCCTAGTTCTGCCCTTTTTTCCAGTTAATTTTACTTATATTTCCCTTTTTCCTTTATATATACTTTTCCTAAACCCCCTCCCCCCCTTTTTTTCACTTAATTTCCACCTATTTCTTCTCCCATTTTTCCCTATTTTTTACCCCCCTAAATTCCTCCTAATTTTCTCCTAATTTCTTCCCTTTTTTTCTCTCTCTAACCTTTTTTTGTCTCTCAACCACCCCCTTCTCTCTCTCTCTCTCTCTCTCTCTCTCTCTCTCTCTCTCTCTCTCTCTCTCTCTCTCTCTCCCCCCCCCCTTTTATTCTCCTAGCTACCCATGCCTTCTTAACTACCCCTACCTTCTTAACCATCCCTGCCTTCTTAACTAAACTAAGTTCTAACCCCCCCTTTTTTTTTGGCTTCTAATCAAAGAAACCCAACTGAACCTTCTTGGGCTGCCCTACCTTTTTTCTTGCACGGCTCCCCATCTACACACTTCCCCATCCTCGTAGCTTCTCTCTCCTACCCCACCCACCCGACTACCTCTATCTCTCCCTATTTAAAGCACTCCCTCACATTGTCTAAATCTCTCTTTGCACGCTTGCCCTTTACTCCCACAGTACTGCACTGAGTGCACTCCTTGCCTCCCTTGTGTCGTGGTGTTCTTGAGACCTGATTCCTGCTCTCTGGCCCACTTGCTGTACTCTCGGCGTTGGCCCCACTTCAATTCTTTAAAGCATGGAAGTTCCCACGACTGCACTCAGAATTCTCCCTTGTCTCCAAACTCCTCGACTACGCTGCCCGGTACCCTCTATTCTCCCTTGTCTCTAACTCTCCTCGACTGTGCTACCTGGTCCCCTTATTGATCACTGCCATCACCGCAACCATGTACTCAGAGGTCCTTTTACCCCCTCCTCTTACTTTAACCCCCCCCCCTTTTCCCCCTTCTCCTTAACCCCCCTTCCCCCTCTCCAATTCACGGTTCTTTTAAGTCTTTTTTGGCAATGTTCTAAATTTTCAAGCATTATCACTCAATCATCTTTATTAATTTACATCGCACTAATCTCCATCTTCTCTTTTCCTTTTCTCCACCCTTTTTTTCTTTCTAGTTACCTATATTTCATTCCACTCTCTTGTTACTAATTTCCCCCTATTTCTAATTCCTTTCTTATTACTCTTTTATTCCCTTAATTTTTTCCTTTTTCTTTTCTCCTGAATTCAATTTTTTTTCAAATTAAATTTTTAATATTATTTTTTAGCCCATTTAACATTTTTTCTTTTTTAGCTTACTTTATTTAGATTATTTCTTCTTTTGACCACCGTTGTTTAAATTCTTTTCTCCTTAACCTTACATTAATTACCTCTCTCCCCCCCCCCCCTTTTTGAATTTGATAGTATTTAACCCCGCTCTTTTTCTATTAAATTGTATCAAAATTTCCCTCCTTTCTTAACCCCCTTAAAACCACCAGTTTCATTAAATTCCTTTTAATTAATACCCCTTCTCTCTCTCTCTCTCTCACTTATTTCAATTTATATTACCCCCCATTTTTTTACAAAGATGCTTTATTCTTACTTCTTAAAAACTGATAGTGCTAAACATTGCTCTGGATTGAACCAAAACGTTTTACAAAGGTTCATTATCTTCGCTACTTGAGCTTGATAAGTGTTGCTTAAGCATCAATTTTTATTGTGACTCTAATAACAAGGGAGGGGTGTTGATGACACCTGTCTTCCCAACCTAAGTCAAAACTAGTTCTCACCATTTTGCTTGTTGGATGGTTGCAGATAGGCAGACTCCCCTCTTCAATAAAAGTGATGCTGCCAACGACTTATCAAATATCTATTGCTCACATTTCCTTTTTTAGAAAATTTTTCATCCTTTAATGATGCTACTCCCTTTTTTTGAATGTTTATTGCAATGTTTATCTATTAAACATTTCTCTTTCCTTCTCTAAATTTGTCTACTCTTCACTATGGAAAGGGGTATTGTAACTGTCTACTACATACACACACTTTCTCGTGCAACTTTGGTTGGTTGCATATAGGACCTTTAAGTCATCAAGGCCGTTTTTTGGCTTTTTGACTCCCTGATCTGACTTGGTTTTCCTCTTTTTTTTAAAACGTTCTTCTAATCCTTTTCTTGGCCTTGCAGAAATATTCACGGGACGTCACAATCCAATCCATATCTCTCAACAACCCACTCCGACTCTCACTCCCGCCTCCTAAACAATACATTTAAGTCATGATGGCCTTTGCCTTGTTGACTCCTTTCACTGCTCTTATGAGCAATATTATTTTTATTCCACTTACCTTATAAAATTTCACCTTTTTAAGGACTCTTCAAACCCAAACAATTGATGGAATTGTCCAACTTCCTCTCCTTGCTTGATCTTGCTACTACTAAGACCTCAACTTATTCTATTTGCTTCCACACTTCTAAGTTCTAACCTACCTCACTCAAGCACATATTTTCCATCCCTTAAATTTTGCACTTCTCAATACTTCTTAACCTCTTTGGGTAGACAATAGGTCATCACACTAGGTGATGACCTACTGTCTCACCTAGTGTGGTGTATCCTACTGGGGCAAAGGTGGGTACACACACACACACTTCCTATTAATTTTTCCTTTACATTTTCTTTATTTCCCCCCCCTTTCCCTCCCTTTTATATCATTAATGTTCCCCTTAACATTTTCCCTTAACTTCTATCCTTTATTTCCCTTAAATTTTTTTCCTTTTTCACACCCCACCCCCCTTTTTTGAAAGTATTAATTAAAAATTTCCTCTTTTTTCTCCGAATTTTCTTGTATCCATTCTCCCTAATTTTCCTTTTATTAATTCTTTTTTTAATTACACTTACTCTCCCATTCCCCCGTTTTTTCTATTAGTTCCATTGTTCTAATATCTAAATCCAAAGTTAAATTAAACTCCTAAAATTTTCCCTTAATCTATCTCTTTTAAGCCCTTAAACCCTAAACAAACCCCCCTTCTCTCCCCCCCTAGCCCCTTTTTTTAAATCCCTTATATCCGTTTCCCCCTATTTATTTCCATGTTTAAGCTGCCCGCCTTCTTTTTCCCTTCCTGCCTCCCACCCCCTCTCTATTTTTGTCCTAGTTCCCCCCTTTTTTTCCCTTCATTTTGCTTATATTTCCCTTCCTCCTTTATATATATTTTTGCTAAACCCCCTCCTCCCCTTTTTTTCACTTAATTTCCACCTATTTCTTCTCCCATTTTTCCCTATTTTTTACCCCCCTAAATTCCCCCTAATTTTCTCCCAATTTCTTCCCTTTTCTTCTCTCTCTAACCTTTTTTGGTCTCTCTCAACCACCCCCTTCTCTCTCTCTCTCTCTCTCTCTCTCTCTCTCTCTCTCTCTCTCTCTTGCTTCCCCCCTTTTTATTTCCCTAACTACCCCTGCCTTCGTAACTACCCCCACCTTCTTAACCACCCCTGCCTTCTTAACTAACCTAAGTTCTAACCCCCCTTTTTTTTGGGATTCTAACCAAAGAAACCCAACTGAACCTTCTTGGGCCACCTTACCTTTTTTCTCACATGGCTCCCTATCTACACACTTCCCCATCCTCGTAGCTTCCCTCTCCTACCCAACCCACCCGACTACCTGTATCTCTCCCTATTTGAAGCACTCCCTCACATTGTCTAAATCTCTCTTTGCACGCTTGCCCTTTACTCCCACAGTACTACACTGAGTGCACTCCTTGCCTCCCCTATGTTGCGAAGTTCCTGAGACCTGATTCCTGCTCTCTGGCCTGCTTACTGTACTGTCGGTGTTCTCCCCACTTCAATTCTTTAAAGCATGGAAGTTCCCACGACTGCACTCAGAATTCTCCCTTTTCTCCAAACTCCACGACTACACTGCCCGGTCCCCTCTATTCTCCCTTGTCTCTGAATCTCCTCGATTGTGCTGCCTGGTCCCGTCATTGATCATTGCGGTCACCTCGACCTTGTACTGATAGGTCCTTTTACCCCTTCCTCTTACTTTACCCCCCCCCCTTTTCCCCCTTCTCCTTAACCCCCCTTCCCCCTCTCTAGTTCACGGTTCTTTTAAGTCTTTTTTGGTAATGTTCTAAAATTTCAAGCATTATCACTCAATCATCTTTATTAATTTACATCCCACTAATCTCCATCTTCTCTTTCCCTTTTTTCCCCCCTTTTTTTCTTTCTAGTTACCTATATTTCATTCCACTCTCTTGTTTCTAATTTCCCCCTATTTCTAATTCCTTTGTTATTACTCTTTTATTCCCTTAACTTTTCCCTTTTTCTTTTCTCCTGAATTCAATTTTTTTTAAAATTAAATTTCTAATATTATTTTTTAGCCCATTTAACATTTTTTCTTTTTTAGCTTACTTTATTTAGATTATTTCTTCTTTTTACCACCCTTGTTTTAATTCTTTTCTTCTTAACCTTACATTAATTACCTCTCTTCCACCCCCCTTTTTGAATTTTGCAGTATTTAACCCCCCTCTATTTCTATTAAATTGTATTAAAACTTCCCTCCTTTCTTAACCCCCTTAAAACCACCCCTAGTCTCATTAAATTACTTTTAATTAAAACCCCTTCTCTCTCTCTCACTTATTTCAATTTATATTAACCCCCAGTTTTTTACAAAGGTGCTTTATTCTTACTTCTTAAAAATTGATAGTGCTAAACATTGCTCTGTATTAAACCAAAACCTTTTACAAAAGTTCATTATCTTCGCTACTTGAGCTTGATAAGTGCTGCTTAAGCGTCAATTTTTATTGTGACTCCAATAACAAGGGAGGGGTGTTGATGACATCTGTCTTCCCAACCTAAGTCAAAACTGGTTCTCACTATTTTGCTATCCCCTCACATTGTCTCAATCTCTTTTTGCATGCTTGCCCTTGACTCCCACAGTACTGCACTGAGTACACTCCTTGCCTCCCTCATGTCGTCGTGTTCCTGAGACCTAATTCCTACTCTCTGGCTTGCTTACTGTACTGCCGACGTTCGTCCCACTTCAATTCTTTAAAGCATGGAAGTTCTTACGATTGCACTCGGAATTCTCCCTTGTCTCCAAACTCCTCGATTATGTTGCCCAGTCCCCTCTATTCTCCCTTGTCTCTGAGTCTCCTCGACTATGCTACCGGTCCCCTCATTGATCACTACGGTCACTGCGACCTTGTACTCACAAGTCCTTTTACCACCTCCTCTTACTTTAAACACCCCCCCCTCCCTTTTCCCCCTTCTCCTTAACCCCCCTTCCCCCTCTCCAGTTCACGGTTCTTTTAAGTCTTTTTTGGCAATGTTCTAAATTTTCAAGCATTATCACTCAATCATCTTTATTAATTTACATCCCACTAATCTCCATCTTCTCTTTCCCTTTTTTCCCCTCTTTTTGTCTCTCTAGTTACCTATATTTCATTCCACTCTCTTGTTACTAATTTCCCCTATTTCTAATTCCTTTCTTATTACTCTTTTATTCCCTTAATTTTTCCCTTTTTCTTTTCTCTTGAATTCAATTTTTTTTCAAACTAAGTTTCTAATATTATCTTTTAGCCCATTTTACCTTTTAACACTATATTAGAGAATTTGGGAAAATCCCAATTCCCACGAAATAAAATATAGTCACTTCAAAAGTAAAATTTGATATTTTTTATTGAAACATTAGCTCCATTGAGGACCCAAGTTTCAATTATGTTGGGGGAGACTAAACCATGCACAATACTTTCCCAATTCCTAGAAACCCAAGCAAAAATCTTCCGTATGTTGCTATGGCAAAAGGCCTTAATAGATGTGAACATGGCTCCATGGCCAAAACATTTGTTGATTTGCTAGTGAAAGAAAGATGTTTGTTGTTTCGTATACATCGAAACCACAAACAAAAGCCAATTTATAGATGTTGCATTAGGAAGATTCATTGGAGTAAATTAAATTATTGCAATAAACATCCAAAAAAAAGGGAGTAGCATCATTAAAGGATGAACAATTTTTGAAAAAAGGAAATGTGAGCAGTAGAGCTTTGATAAGTCATTTGGCAGCATCACTTTTCTTGAAGAGGGGAGTCTGCCTACCTGCCACCATCCAACAAGCAAAAAAGTGAGGACTAGTTTTGACTTAGGTTGGGAAGATAGGTGTCATCAACACCCCTCCCTTGTTATTGGAGTCACAATAAAAATTGATGCTTAAGCCACACTTATCAAGCTCAAGTAGTGAAGATAATGAACCTTTGAAAGAAGTTTTGGTTTAATACAGAGCAATGCTTAGCACTATCAGTTTTTAAGAAGTAAGAATAAAGCACCTTTGTAAAAAAATGAGGGTAAATATAAATTGAAATAAGTGAGAGAGAGAAGGGGTTTTAATTAAAAGGAATTTAATGAAACTAGGGATGGTTTTAAAAGGGTTAAGAAAGGAGGGAAATTTTAATACAATTTAATAGAAAAAGAGGGGGGTTAAATATTGTAAAATTCAAAAAGGGGGAGGGGGGAAGAGAGGTAATTAATGTAAGGTTAAGGAGAAAAGAATTAAAACAAGGGTGGTCAAAAGAAGAAATAATCTAAATAAAGTAAGCTACAAAAGAAAAAAGTTAAATAGGCTTAAAAATAATATTAGAAATTTAATTTGAAAAAAAATTGAATTCAGGACAAAAGAAAAAGGGAAAAATTAAGGGAATAAAAGAGTAATAAGAAAGGAATTAGAAATAGGGGAAAATTATTAACAAGAGAGTGGAATGAAATATAGGTAACTAGAAAGAAAAAAAGGGGGGGGGGAAAGGGAAAGAGAAGATGGAGATTAGTAGGATGTAAATTAATAAAGATGATTGAGTGATAATGCTTGAAAATTTAGAACATTGCCAAAAAATACTTGAAAGAATAGAGGGGGGGGTTAAGTAAGAGGAGGTGGTAAAAGGACCTATGAGTACAAGGTCATGGTGACCGTAGTGATCAATGAGGGGACCAGGCAGCACAGTCGAGGAGAGTCAGAGACAAGGGAGAATAGAGGGGACCGGACAACGTAGTCGAGGAGTTTGAAGACAAGGGAGAATTCTGAGTACAATCATGGGAACTTCCATGCTTTAAAGAATTGAAGTGGGGCGAACGCTGGCAGTACAGTAAGCAGGCCAGAGAGCAAGAATCAGGTCTCAGGAACACCGCAACATGAGGGAGGCAAGGAGTGCACTGAGTGTAGTATTGTGGGAGTAAAGGGCAAGCGTGCAAAGAGAGATTTAGACAATGTGAGGGAGTGCTTTAAATAGGGAGAGATAGAGGTAGTTAGGTGGGTCGAGTAGGAGAGGGAAGCTGCGAGGATGGGGAAGTGTGTAGATGGGGAGCTGTGTGAGAAAAAAGGTAGGGTGGCCCAAGAAGGTTCAGTTGGGTTTCTTTGGTTAGAAGCCTGAAAAAAAGGGGGGTTTAGAACTTAGGTTAGTTAAGAAGGCAAGGGTGGTTAAGAAGGTAGGGGTAGTTAAGAAGGCAGGGGTAGTTACAGAAATAAAAAGGAGGGGGGGAAAGAGAGAGAGAGAGAGAGAGAGAGAGAGAGAGAGAGAGAGAGAGAGAGAAGGGGGTGGTTGGAGAGACAAAAAAAGGTTAGAGAGAGAAAAAAAGGGAAGAAATTGGGAGAAAATTAGGGGGAATTTAGGGGCGTAAAAAATAGGAAAAAATGGGAGAAGAAATAGGTGGAAATTATGTGAAAAAAAGGGGGGAGGGGGGGTGGGAGGTAGGAAGGGAGAAAGAAGCCAGGGGGTTAAACATGGAAATAAATAGGGGGAAAGGGGGAAAGGGATTAAAAAAGAAGGGGTAGGGGGGGGAGAGAAGGGGGGTCATTTAGGGTTTAAGGGCTTAAAAGAGATAGATTAAGGGAAAAATTTAGGAGTTTTTAAATTTAACTTTGGATTTAGATATTAGAACAGTGGAACTAATAGAAAAAAGGGGGGAATGGGAGAGTAAGTGTAAATTAAAAAAGTATTAATAATAGGAAAATTAGCGAGAATGGATACAAGAAAATTAGGAGAAAAAAGAGGAAATTTTTAATTAAAAAAATTAAAAAAAGTGGGGTGAGGGCAGTGGAAAAGGCAAAAAATTTAAGGAAAATAAAGGATAGAAGTTAAGGGAAAATGTTAAGGGGATCATTAATGATAAAAAGAGGGGGAAGGCGGGGGGGGATAAAGTAAATGTAAAGGAGAAATGGATAGGAAGTGTGTGTGTGTGTGTGTGTGTGTGTGTGTGTACCACCCTTTGCCCTAGTAGGATACACCACACTAGGTGACACAGGTCATCACCTAGTGTGATGACCTACTGTCTACCCGAAGAGGTTCAGAAGTATTAAGAAGTGCAAAATTTAAGGGATGGAAAATATGTGCTTGAGTGAGGTAGGTTAGAACTTAGAAGTGTGGAAGCAAATAGAATAAGTTGAGGTCTTAGTACTAGCAAGATCAAGCAAGGAGAGGAAGTTGGGCAATTCTATCAATTGTTCGGGTTTGAAGAGTCCTTAAAAAGGTGAAATTTTAGAAGGTAAGTAAAATAAAAATAATACTGCTTATAAGAGCAGTGAAAGGAACCAAAAAGGCAAAGGCCATCATGACTTAAATGTATTGTTTGGGAGGCGGGAGTGAAGGTCGGAGTGGGTTGTTGAGAGATATGGATTGGATTGTGATGTCTTGTGAATATTTCTGCAAGGCCAAGAAAAGGATTAGAATAACGTTTAAAAAAAAAGAGGAAAACCAAGTTAGATCAGGGAGTCAAAATTGAAATAAGTGAGAGAGAGAAGGGGTTTTAATTAAAAGGAATTTAATGAAACTAGGGGTGGTTTTAAAAGGGTTAAGAAAGGAGGGAAATGTTGATATAATTTAATAGAAAAAGAGGGGGGTTAAATATTGTAAAATTCAAAAAGGCGGGGGAGGGAAGAGAGGTAATTAATATAAGGTTAAGGAGAAAACAAATAAGGGTGGTCAAAAAAGGAAACAATCTAAATAAAGTAAGCTAAAAAAGAAAAAAAACACCATATTAGAGAATTTGGGAAAATCCTGATAATTTGGGAACTTTTGAGGGGTTGTAATTATGTAACATTCAATGTTTTTCATTGATTTTTCCCATAGATTTGGGAGTCCATCCAAATCTTGCAAATGTGCATGGTTTGCATCAACATAAATAAAATGTCAAATGTTGAGGTTTTGACCAATGCATGGTATTTTTTGAGGGGTTACAATTACAATGCATTGAGTGCACTCCATTGACATTTATCTATTAAACATTTCTCTTTCCTTCTCCAAATTTGTCTACTCTTCACTATGGAAAGGGGTGTTGTAAATGTCTACTACACACACACACACAGACACTCCTCCCCTTGGGGACCCCTATACATGTCGAGGGCACATGACTCACATACTATGGTTCCCCACATTGGGATGAGCAAGGGGTCTCTTATGCTTTTGATTATCTCATACACTTATATTGATGTATCTTATGATAATTCTTTGAGGAATGCATGGATATAATGGAGAACATAAGGAATGCATTATTTAATAAAACATGACATTTGTCAATACTTTAATAGACATTTAATGTATCCTTGGTGATCATTGGGTTTGTTGACACTTTAGTGATCTGCCATGACCTATATGTATCATGGTGACCCAAGGTATGCATATTGGTAAGATCAAGCTATTGAGCTTTGCCTTGGGATTTATTATGGGATGGGAGAATTTTATTAGATGATTAATGTTGTATGGACCTTTGGTAGTGTTAAAACTAAGGGAATTTTTAATGTTCCAATGACTAATGTTCATCAAGAATTTTGATTACCCTTACAAATGTTTCAAAAGAGTATTGGGGACTTAACCTTAATCTCATGCCCATTCATTTTGGGAGTAATCTAGTGATCACGGGTAAGCTCGCTCTATGGACAACTAGTGAGCAATGAGGTTGGTTTAGAATTTACTTGTACTTTTCCCTTAGTATGAATGGTATAAAGCATTTATGAATTGCATGGGGTAGTACCTTCACCCTCATCCTACATGACAATTCCACTACAACCACTTGGTTAATTGCTTGATAGGCACAAGAGAAAGTACATCTTCCCCCCCTTCCCCAAGTTTGGGTAGATACAGCCAAAACTCAAGGTGGATAGCTCACACAAACGTGCATTTGCAAAGCTCACGGTATGGCAAGCAACGTGACCTAAACCAGGTAAGGGGTCTCTTGCCACCCTGAGAACCAGTAGCAGACTCCTTGGTTGCCCTTCTTGCTATGTGACTGTTTTGGGAGCCAGGGAAATAAAACTATTTGCTGCCCTACAGAACCATCACAATTATCTACTCCTTATCTACATCGCAGTATCTCACTGAACTCATGAACCAAGTTGCAACTGCTTGAACTTTGGCTTACAATGTTGAGAAAACTTACGTTTCTTACATTAGAGAAAACGTATGCAAGGGTCCTTCACATATCACGAAGCTAGTAATGAACTGTGTTACGATTATTAGCCTTTTTCTTCATTCCCTGTGTTACATTTTTCTCTCTGGCTACACAAACACATGCCTCTTCTTTCCTTACTGCTCTAGCTGCTTGTCTCCATGCTCAGCCATTGAGCTCTATTCTCTTGTTTTGCCCGAGATGGTAGATTCTGACTCTGCATTTCAGAGCAGTGCAGTACATCGAAAGAGCCGACCTCTCTCTGCCTCGTCATTTTTGAAGGGGACTTGAGCTATGGAGCGACCTGAGACAAGTCTCCTTTCTACGCTTAATCTTTGAGAACCGTGAGTCAAGCCAGTGAGAATGGGTGCTAGCTGATACAAACATAGAATGATGCATCTCCCTGCCTAGGGATCTCATACTGCTGGCATCCAACATGTTCTTGCCTCATTGAGTCTTTCTTCTTTGTGAGAACAATGTAAGAAAGGGCTCTCCGCATTCAACTGATACATGTAAGATCTTTTTGAAGGATAATAAAGGTGACTTCCAAGGTGTGGGGGTAGTCCGATGGAATATCGGATTGAACCATGTAACCTATAAGCTCCCTCAGTTGAGTGCTCTTATGCTATAGTAGCCATCTCCTTTTATCGGATCCTTTAACATTGACATTTTCAAATCTCCTCCATTTTAGAGCAACATGGTTGTCTTCCCTCATTTCATTTGGACAAACATGAAATGCCTTCTTCTTCAGCTTCAGACTGTAATGCTTGCATGTGCCATGAATGCATTCAATGTGATGCCACTCATGGTCTCCCTTTGCACAAACCACTGGCTCCCACAAAGACCTTAGGCTACAAAACCTTCTCTCCCTTGCAACACATCATGAGAATCTAGGTGGCCTATAGACTCGCATTTATTGGGAAGACATGGGCATCGATCCCCATGGAACAATGCTCCAACACGACCAGATCTCACATCATTCATAGCTTGCCAGGCCACATCAAAGTCTATGTGTGTTTTGCAACAACAAACATTCTTGTCTTTGAGTTTTCTAATGTACCAGGGCTTACAATGCTCAAAGCTTCTCTGCCTAATTGAAATGTTAGGATTCTGATCCATAAACTTGAGATACAACTTTGTTTGTTGACCCAACATGCGGGAATAACAGAATAGTGAGCCCTCTTTTAAATGGAACAATAGTACAGTGAGTTCCCTTTTTGCACTATAAAACAAGACAAAACACAATACACACAAAAATGCAGTCTAATTAAAGTATATAATGAAGCAAAATAATTTTCAACCACCATGTTGGTTTAGGACAGTCACAATTTCAACTACCATGCTGGTTTAGGATAGTCACGATTTCAATCAGTAGGCAACACACTCGGTTCAACCATCGAGCTAGTCAACAACTAATGTATGTTTAACCACGCTGATCAAGACAATCATATAATTGGTGATTGAGCTGAAGTAGCCACAGTTGCATGGTGTTTCAACCACCAGGCTGGTTTAGTAAAATAACAATATATTGCTTTCTTGATGCAAAATATATCTTTGTTGAGTTCTCCTTAACCATGCCACGAGGCTGGTCAACAACTAATGTCTGTTCAATCACGTTGGTTCAAGACAATCATATAACTAGTGACTGAGGCTAATTTTATTGGCTGCAGTAGGATAATGGCAAAAGTGCCAATGCAGATGTGAGTTTAGGATTCCTTGTGCATGTTTTTAGGTCATGGTATGAGATTGGCACCACTGCCATTCTCAACTGGTGGCATTCTCCAAAGAGATTGACACAATTCCATATGATCTCTACACAGCGGAGACAGTGATGACTACATAGAAGGATGCACATTTGATTTTAGACTTCTCAATGCCATTTCTTAGGCCCTAATAAGAGATTGGCACCACTACCATTCTCCACTTGCACAAATGTTTACCCTACTTTTCTAGGAGGGGTATTCCAATCATCATAGGAGAGTGGTGTCCGATTCCAACCCACATGTGAGTCTAATGATCTCAGTGTCATTATGTAGGTACCACCATGAGTTTGGCATCACTGCCATTTTCCACTAGTGGTTGTCTAGACAAACTAAACCTATAGATTGATATACCACCACATAGAAGAATGCACATTACCACTAGCGGAGCATGGCAGTAGGATAATGGCAAAAGTGCCAATGCACATGTGAGATTGGCACCACTGCCATTCTCCACATAGATTGACACAATTCCATGTGATCTCTGCACATGTGAATTTAGGCTTCGCAGTGCCATTTCTTGGGGCCTAATAAGAGATTGGCACCACTGCCATTCTCCACTTGTACAAATGTTTACCCTACTATTCTAGGAGGGGTATTCCAATGATCATAGGAGAGTGGTGTCATAGTGTAGTTGCAAGCATGAGATTGGCATCACTGCCAGTCTCCGCTAGTGGTAATCTAGACAAACTGAACCTATAGATTGACATTCCACTACATTGAAGGATGCACATTACCACTAGCGGAGAATGGCAGTAGGGTAATGGCAAAAGTGCCAATGCACATGTGAGTTTAAGATTCCTTGTGCATGTTTTCAGGTCATGGTATGAGATTGGCACCACTGCCATTCTCCACTGGTGGCATTCTCCACAGAGATTGGCACAAATCCATATGATCTCTACACAGCGGAGAGAGTGATCACTACATAGAAGGATCCACATTACCACTAGCGGAGAATGGCAATAGGATAATGGCAAAAGTGCCAATGCACATGTGAGTTTAGGATTCCTTGTGCATGTTTTCAGGTCATGGTATGAGATTGGCACCACTGCCATTCTCCACTGGTGGCATTCTCCACAAAGATTGGCACAATTCCATATGATCTCTGCACAGTGGAGAGAGTGATCATTACATAGACGAATGCACATTACCACTAGCGGAGAATGGCAATAGGATAATGGCAAAAGTGCCAATGCACATGTGAGTTTAGGATTCCTTGTGCATGTTTTCAGGTCATGGTATGAGATTGGCACCACTACCATTCTCCACTGGTGGCATTCTCCATAGAGATTGGCACAATTCCATATGATCTCTGCACATGTGAGTTCGATGGTCTCAGTGTCATTATGCATTTGCCAGCATGAGATTGGCATCACTACCATTCTCCACTAGTGGTAATCTAGACAAACTAAACCTGTAGGTTGACATTCCTGTTGAGATATCAAGCTCTACCCCCGATATATCTCCTGGATGACTATCATTTATGTCACCGCCTATGTTAGTTGTACTCGTGGTGTAGTTAGACTACCATGTATGTTTTTGGTTTGGGTTCACATATGAACCACGTATTCTAGGTTTAGACATATAGGGTATTTCCCTCTTCTATTGTATTGTTGTTGTGTGCAAAAGTGAAGAAAGGCTTCACCCTCCAACTTTGTGTCCTCTCTCTTTTGTGTGTTGTGAAGAAAGCTGAACTTGAGTCTCCTATCTCTCTCCCTCATTCTTTACATGGTATCAAAGCCTTGTTCGTGGTAAGGAGCTCAAGAAAGCAAGCCAAGTTTGTGGTGTCTTGGTAAGAGGACCAGTGTTGCTTTCCTATTTCGAGTTTGGGAGCAAATCTCTGCAGGTAGCACAACCAGAAGTGCAGGAGTGCACTGTTTCAGATTGAGAGGCCCTTCGCGGTGTGGCGAGAGCACAGTATATGCTGCGGGAGAGGGCGCATTATTTTTTTGATTTGAGGCTGTTTTGGGGCCCGTTTTGAAGGCGGATGTTCTTCGCAGGCACTCAGAAAAAGGCCCTGTTTTTGCTGTGCGACCACCGCGCGGCTAGTCGGTGGAAAGGTGCCACAGAAATTGCATCGTATGCCTTTGTGCAGAGATATTGGGAGTTGCAGTTTCATGCCTATTGCCTGTTGATGCAAAATCGTCACTAGGAAGTGACTGTGTGGTGAAATACCACTTTCGTCAGTGTTGCAGATCTGCCCCTGTGAGGCTTTTTGCAGAAGTTTTGCTATTTGCCCTTGTGAGGCATTTGCTGTGTTTACAGGTTGCTGTTGCAATTCGTGATTTGTAAAATGTCTGAGAATCTGTCTACCATTGTCAGTGAGAAGCTTGACAAGAATAACTTCCAAGCATGGAAGTTCAGGATGACAAACTTCCTTATGGGAAAGGGAGTTTGGGATTACATCAGTGGTGAAACTGCAGAACCAGTTTTGGGTGCTGCTCCCACTCCTGCTGAATTGAAGGCCTTTAAAGAATGGCATGAAAAAGCTAGAAAATGCCTGTATTGGCTGTCTGTTAGCATTTCAGATTCTATGATTGTGCATATACAGGATGTAGAGACGCCTAAGGAGGCATGGGATACATTGGTGAAGCTGTATAGCACAAATACCAAAGCACGAAAGATGCAGCTAAAGTAGGAGTTGCACAATGTGCAAAGGAGAAATCTGAATATAAATGAATATTCCTTGAAGGTGAAAGGCCTTGCAGATTCTCTTGCCTCCATTGGAGCACCTGTTGATGATGAGGACTTAGTGTCCGTGACCTTGAATGGTCTTGGGAAAGATTATGCACAGTTTCGGACATCCATTGGAGTCCGTGAAACATTTCCTGATTTTCAGGAACTTATTGCTCTCTTGCTGATGAGTGAAGAGCAAAGGAATGGTGGTTCAGCCACCTCAACTTCTCAAGAGACTGCTTTCTACTCGAATACAGGTAGAGGCAGAGGTAGAGGAAGAGGCCGTTTTGGTGGCCATGTAGGAAATCAGAACCAGCAGCAACAATAGGAAAACCAGTCCTATGGAGGGGGACGTGGTAGTTCTAGAGGCAGGGGGAGCCAAAGAGGCCGTGGTTCATGGCAAAGGAACCAGCAAGTAAATAGCAGCACAGAATGCTATTATTGTGGAAAGCCTGGACACAAGGAGAATACATGCTATAAAAAGCAGAATGACATCAAAAGTGGGAAGTTGCAGCAAAGCAACTATGCATCATCAAGTGGGCATGGTGACGACAGAAATGAGCACCTTTTTGTGATGCAGCATATGGTTAACTCCATGTCAGGAGATGCTGCAGCTTGCAATGATGTTTGGTATGTTGATTCAAGTGCCTCTAACCACATGACCAGTCATGGTGAGTGGTTTCATGATGTTAGAAATTTGGATAAGCCAGGTTATGTTGAAACAGGTGATGATACTGCGCACCCAATTACGCAGGTTGGTAAAGTGCCATTGGCTATGCAGGATGGCAAAACGAAGTACTTGGCAGATGTACTTTATGTTCCAAAAATCACTAAGAACCTAGTTTCAGTTGGCCAGATGGTTGAGCAAGGTCTGCAGGTTAGATTTAATCTTGATGGATGCTTTGTTGAGGACTTGAAAAATAAATGCCGCTTGGTTGCGAAAGGCAACAAAAATGGAAGAATGTTCACCTTGGATGTTGATATGCCTGAGGTGAAAGCTGCTATGTTTGCGCATGGGAGAGGTGTCATTGCAGATATTGAGATATGGCACAAGCGCATTGGGCACGTGAATATACAAAGGCTGAAATCTATGCAAACGAAAAACATTGTTGCAGGTTTGCCTAAATTCAAAGTTGAGGGAATGCAAAAGGTATGTGAAGCATGCCAAATGGGTAAGCAGGCCAGACATGCATTTCCCAAAAATGCTAAGGTGAGCAGAAGACCTTTGGAAGTGATCCATTTAGATGTTTGGACAACCAAAACTGCTTCTATTGGTGGATGCCATTATTATGTGACGTTTATTGATGACTACACTAGGAAGGTGTGGATTTATTTTATGAAGCACAAAAGTGAAGTGTTCAGCCATTTCAAGGCTTTTAAGGCCATGGTTGAAAAAGAGAAAGGTGTGCATATTAAAGTGCTAAGATCTGATGGAGGGGGAGAGTACTTTTCAGAAGAATTTTGTGAATATCTGAAAGAACAGGGAATTCAAAGGAAGTACTCATGCAGGTCTACCTCTCAGCAGAATGGGGTTGCAGAAAGGAAGAACAGGCATATTGCAGAAGTAGGACGGGCGATCCTAAATGAGAAAAACATGCCTGATTATTTTTGGGCTGAAGCAGTAGCAACTGCTGTTTATATTATGAACAGAACCCCCACTGCAGCTGTCCATGGCATGACGCCTGAAGAAATGTATACAGGCCAAAAACCAGATATTTCTCACTTGAAGGTATTTAGTTGCATAGCTTATGTTCATGTTCCTGATGAGAAGAGAACAAAGCTGGATCCAAAGGCAGAAAAATGCATCTTCATTGGATATGCTCAACACCAGAAAGGGTATCGCTGTTATAACCCTTCCACCCGCAAAATGCAAGTGAGCAGAGATGTTGTTTTTGATGAAATGAGCAGCTGGTATGCACCAACTGTTATGGTAGGAGATGCAGATGCAAGAAATGGGAATGTTGCAATAAATGCAGAGCAGCAATCTCAAGCCTTGAGTGGACCCAGAGAGTCCTCTACTAGTGGATCTAATGCATGGACAGGGAGATTGAGATCTAGTGAATCGTCACATGGCAGTCCTGATAGTGTTGTGCAGGTATCACATAAGGGAAAAGAAAAAGTGGACCATGCTCCAGTGTTTGATGTGTCTGCTGGTAGCTCTCATGTTGATGGAGAGTCAAGTGGCTCTGAAATGAGTCTTGATGAGGAACTTGGGATTCCTTCTGTTGTTACACCTGGTGCAAGGAAAAGCAGGCATGATTTAAAGACTCCTGCAACTGATCCAGTTGTACGAAGGTCCACTCGTATTAAGTATCCAATTGACAGGCTGAGATATGATGGGTATACAGCACATCACTATGCTTATATGGTCAAGGTTCTAGAGGAGCCAGAGCCCACATGTTTTGAGGATGCAGCAGGGCATAAAAATTGGGAAGCAGCTATGGATGAAGAGATGGCTGCCTTGGATGCAAACCACACTTGGGATTTGATGCCTTTGCCTCATGATAAGAAGGCTATTGGCTGCAAGTGGGTTTACAAAGTAAAGCACAATGCTGATGGGTCTGTTAGCAGGTACAAGGCAAGATTGGTTGCCAAAGGTTTTGCGCAGACATATGGAATTAACTATGAGGAAACTTTCAGCCCAGTTGCAAGGATGGCAACCGTGAGAGCAGTAATTGCTATGGCTGCTGCAAAGGGATGGTCTTTGCATCAGATGGATGTGAAAAATGCCTTCTTGCATGGTGATTTGCAGGAAGAGGTTTATATGATGCAGCCAGAAGGTTATGAGGATAATTCACATCCCGATTTTGTATGCAGGTTGCGCAAAGCCTTGTATGGCTTAAAACAGGCGCCGAGGGCATGGTCAGACAAGATAGGGCAATATCTTGTCACTATTGGATTTCAGATTTCCAATTCAGATTTTTCACTTTATGTGAAAAGGACAAACAGAGGGATTGTGCTTATAGTCATCTATGTTGATGACTTGATTATTACAGGTGATAGTGATGCAGACATTAATGAAGTGAAGCTGCTGTTGAAGCATAAATTTGAGATGAAGGATTTGGGAGAGCTGCGTTACTTCTTGGGCATTGAGGTTATTAGATCCCCGAGTGGGATATGGCTGTTGCAAAGGCAATACGGTTTGGACATGCTATCCAAATATGGGATGACAGGCTGTAAGTCTATCTCTATTCCATTGGAGCAGAATGTGAAGCTCAATGCAGAGACAGGTGAGCTTCTTGAAGATATTACTATGTACAGGCGCATAGTAGGTAGCTTGATTTACATGACTATAAACAGACCAGATTTGAGCTATGCTGTGGGGCTGGTGAGTCAGTTTATGCAGGCACCGAGGAAGCCACATTTGGATGCGGCTAGGCGCATACTGCGGTATGTGAAGTCCACATTGCATTATGGACTGTTTTATGAAGCTGGGTGTGCATTACAGGTACATGGATACACAGATGCTGATTGGGCTGGTAGTGTCTCAGACAGGAGATCTACTAGTGGTTTTATGTTTTCCCTTGGGAGTGGTGCCATCAGTTGGAGCAGCAAGAAGCAGCCAACAGTTGCCTTGTCGAGCACAGAGGCTGAGTACAGGGGTGCAGCAATGGCTGCATGTGAGGTAGCTTGGTTACGGAAGCTACTTGCAGATATGGGACAGTCAGTTCATGCAGCAGTTGTCATTCATTGTGACAACATTAGCAGCATCATGCTTGCTAATAACCCAGTTTATCATGCTAGAACGAAGCACATTGAGGTGCATTATCACTTTGTGAGAGAGAAGGTTCTAGCTGGTGAGATTGATCTTGTCTATGTCAGCACTGAGGAGCAGGTGGCTGATATTTTTATGAAGGCATTGGGTACCGAGAAGCTTCGCAGATTTAGGAGCTTGCTTGGTGTACGTGAGATGGATTTGAGCTTGAGGGGGAGTGTTGAGATATCAAGCTCTACCCCCGATATATCTCCTGGATGACTATCATTTATGTCACCGCCTATGTTAGTTGTACTCGTGGTGTAGTTAGACTACCACGTATGTTTTTGGTTTGGGTTCACATATGAACCACGTATTCTAGGTTTAGACATATAGGGTATTTCCCTCTTCTATTGTATTGTTGTTGTGTGCAAAAGTGAAGAAAGGCTTCACCCTCCAACTTTGTGTCCTCTCTCTTTTGTGTGTTGTGAAGAAAGCTGAACTTGAGTCTCCTATCTCTCTCCCTCATTCTTTACAATTCCACTATATTTATTGGCTCTAGTAGGATTATTTATTGGCTGTAGTGTGAGTTTGATTATCTCATTGTCATTATGTAGCTGCCAGCATGAGATTGGCATCACTGCCATTCTCCATTAGTGGTAGTGCCAATGCACATGTCAGTTTAGGATTCCTTGTGCATGTGAGTTTAGGCTTCTCAATGACATTTCTTAGGGCCTAATAAGAGATTGGCACCACTATTCTAGGAGGGGTATTCCATTGTGAATCCGAAATTTTGAATTAGGACATTCCATTGGGAGAATGGCACTAGTGCCATTCTCCATTTTCCAATGGGAGAACGGCACTAGTACCAATTTTGAATTAGGACATTCCATTGTGAATCCAAAATTTTGAATTAGGACATTCCATTGGGAGAATGGCACTAGTGCCATTCTCCATTTTCCAATGGGAGAATGGCACCTGTACAAATTTTGAATTAGGACATTCCATTGTGAATCCAAAATTTGGAATTAGGACATTCCATTGGGAGAATGGCACTAGTGCCATTCTCCATTTTCCAATGGGAGAATGGCACTAGTGCCAGTCTCCATTTTCCTATCACAAAGCCAAAAAATTAGGACATTCCATTGGGAGAATGGCACTAGTGCCATTCTCCATTTTCCAATGGGAGAATGGCACTAGTGCCATTCTCCATTTTCCTATTCCTAGTGCCATTCTCCATTTTCCTATTACAATGGAGAATGGCACTAAACCTATAGATTGACACTCCACTAATTCCAATGGGAGAATGGCATTGGTGCCTTCTACCTTTGTGAAGCCAAAATTTTGAATTAGGACATTCCATTGGGAGAATGGCACTGGTGCCATTCTCCATTTTCCAATGGGAGAATGGCACTATTGCCAATCTCCATTTTCCTATTACAAAGCCAAAAACTTAGGACATTCCATTAGGAGAATGGCACTAGTGCCATTCTCCATTTTCCTATTCCTAGTGCCATTCTCCATTTTCATATTACAAAGCCAAAAAATTAGGACATTCCATTGGGAGAATGGCACTAGTGCCATTCTCCATTTTCCTATTCTCCAGTGCCATTCTCCCATTGCAATGTCCTAATATAAATTTCGGTTTTGAAATACAATTTCAAACAGAATAATTTGAATTTGAATTTAAATTTAATATTGGAGAGAATGGCATATGTGCCACTCTATATATCCAAATTCAAAAGGGAACAATGGCAGGAAGAGCACTGGTGCCACTCTCACGGACTTCTTATGAGGTCTTGGAGAATGGCACTGGTGCCATTCTCCATTTAAAATTAGAAATTCAATCTCTAAATTTGCCATTCAATCATGAAAATCAAAATTGAGATTGAAGTTTAACTTGAAATCAAAATTTGAAAACTAGAATTTAGGTTTTGAAATACAATTTCAAAAGAATAATTTCAATTTGAAATACAAATTGAAATTAAAATTATCAATATGAATTTGAATTTAAATTTAATATTGGAGAGAATTGCATAAGTGCCACTCTATATATCCAAAATTCATAAGGGCACAATGGCGGGAAGACCTATATTTCAAAATTTGAATTATTTAGTAGTTTCAAATCAAGACCTTTTCTCTCATTTCAATTGATGCCTTTCCCTCATTCACTTTCTATTCATTCCAAAGCGGATTGGAGAGGAGTCTCAGAGTCTGAGAGTTTTACTCACCACAGCTCGCACGGAGATTCTTGAGGCAAGAAGGCTGAACTCCACCGGAGCTATGAAGTTGATGGAGCTGGAAGCAAACAACACAATTGATGCTCAATCAGTTCGGTAGCTTCCTCTCTAATTCACGGATTTTTTGCTTTGAAACGCTGATTTTCTATTGTTTAAGGAACGAAGCGCTCCCTTGGATTCGCCATAGCCAATTCCTATATTTTATTAAGCTTTCCATAGTTAAATTCGAGCAAAGCGTACGTACGAAAGCTTACGAAAGTTAAAGTTTTGAAAGCTTTTGTTAATCATCTCAGAAAGCTTAAGTTTTGAAAGCTTACCGTACGTTTAGATCTTTGGAAGTGCGAATCCCTTCATTCTTTGGAAAAGCGAATCCTTCATGCTTCCATTCTTTGGAAAAGCGAATCCTTCATGCCTTTTTGGAAGTGCGAATCCCTTCAATCCTTCGAAAAGCAAAGAGAATGAATAACTCAATTATTTTTCATCTACTCCTATATTAACTTCATAACTAAAAGTTAGGAATACTCAACATTAAAAATGGAGAATACATAATTAATAAAATACAAATATAGTAAACACACAAAAAACATACAGAATATATATATTATCATATTTAAATATAATCAAATATATCAATGAAAGTGATGTATATTTCATCAAAGAGTGAATTCAATTGCAAATCAATTATTGGGACGAGTTTCATTGATAGATGGTGCCCATCAGCAAGACAAGAATGTTGGGGCAAAGGGCAGTGTGCCCACCCACTTGTACAGTGCCCATGTATACTCATATATATATGATAGAGGAATAAGCTGGAGTAGCTTTTGCTCCACCACTTTTGGTGTCTCCTATCCCTTTGTGTGTGCTCTCCTCTCCCACAACTGGTATCAGAGCAAAGGAGAGCTTGGTGAGACGGTGAGAGCTTGGTGAGTGTGGCCAACAAGGTCAGAGAGGAGCAGCCCGGTGGGAGCTTCAGGAAACTAAGAGAATCGACAAGAGTTTGGCTTGCCGAGTCACTATTTGCTCATTGCTATGCTTGTGGTCGACGTTCATGGTGTTGAAGTTATTGAAGGCGTTTGGACACGCCTTGGAGCTGGTCATCGTTGAGCTGGACATTACTGTGTTAATGGAGTGGTGCTTTGGCATGTGCAGCTTGTTGTGTATGGCATCGGTTGATTGAAACTTTGGCAAAGTGGAAGTTGAGTCGTAGGGATTGTAGGTCGTTGCGGAGCCTCTTTGCCTTACTATGTCGATGGAGGAGACAAATGCAAATCTAGAAACTGTATCGAAAAGTGGCACGAAGTCTGTCACGGAGGCCATGCCAACTTCCATTGCAAGGGCTACAGACACATGTGTGAATTTTTTTCCGTCAAATACAAGAGAAAACCCACCCTCTTTAGAGGGGAGTGTTGCTATTGAGCCACCATTCCAAAAGTTGCCAGAGAACTTGCTACTCCAACTAGATAATTGTGGGTCTGAGAACAAAAATAGATACTTGTTTGCATACCTTTCTCTTCTTGTAGCAAGGGGCATTTTCAAGACAGTTCAATTGGGCTTCTTGATGGTAGGGCACACACATGAGGACATTGATGCGATGTTCAGCAGGTTTTCTGAGAGCTTGCGGGTGGGACAAACATTCACTTTCCCGCATCTGATGGATACATTCAAAAAATGTACATCATCTTCACCGGCACCATTTGTTCTTACACGGGTTCCTAACTTCAAGGATTATGTAGATGGCTACCTATGTGATGGGCAAGAAATTCTAGTTGGACATGCAAAGCCATTACAATTTCGATTTTACATGCAAGGTGACATACCAATGATGCAGTACAAGGTGCATCCAAAATCATCGAATTGGATGCCCATTGAATGGGGAATCGAGCTATGGAAGAAAGATAGTGAGGGTCGATCATTGTTGCCAACAGGTTATCCGGATATACTGCCAATGGCTGCATTTGTGAGAGATCACTTGCAAGTAATATCAGGGATAAAGGATTACATTAAGTTTTGGGAGAAATGTGCAAGTGGAAAGAATGCATCCTATGAGTCCTACATTAGGCCAGTGATAGACTATTGGAAAACCATGATCGGTGAGCTCGAACAGGAAAACATCTCAGAGATAGGAGTGTACAGAGAGTTTTGGCCAAGAACACAATCTCCTGATGAGGAGGATGATATAGATGCTTGCATTAATGATTTCCAAGGCTATGAGGAATGGAATGATCACTATTGTGGGCCTCTAAAAGGTAAGCCGAGGGAAGAGTTTAGACCAATGGTGGATGTTAAGCAAGGTGACTTCGTCTTGGTGAGGCCATGAGATCCTATATAACCCATATGGCTTGGGGTTGCCATATCAAGTGCCGAGATGGATGCTGCTTCTCCTAATTTCAAGAAATTATTAATTCAGTATTGGGCACCATCAGTTAAGAGAAAGGGGCTCAGTGATGCAGATGCCTATGTTGATTGCTGGAACAAGTATTGGGTAGAGAATAGGTTGGATCCACAGGTATGGGAGTGTATTGATGCAATTGTCTGGTCATGGACATCAAAATCCATAAATAGACCCAAGAAGATCAAGATTCCATAGAGCGTATGTATCAAAGCACAGGAGAGCTTGCTTGGTATCAGAGCATAGAAAATGGTGTCGATTTTCTCCCTCTTAATCTCCCAAACTTCCATTGTAAGGTGTGTTCTCATGTGATGTTTCTCAATTGTTATCTTGTCAATGGGTATTTGCATATTATTAATATGACAATTTTCAGAAGCTGACCTTCACCAACAACTGCTTTGTTTCTAGTGGAACTCACTATGCATGGTGTTTGTTAACACCACCAACTGGTGTTTATTAACACCTCAAGTAAAATATACATGTTGTCCCTAGACGGTGTTTATTAACACCACCAAATACATGATTTTCAAACTCTACCACAAATGCTTTGTTCCGGTTTTTATACGCAATGAACTGTTTCACAACCAATGAAGTTTTTCATAATCATTGGAATTCCAAATATTATCTTATTCAATATTGGTAAAATTCCCACAATCAATGGAAATTTTCCCAAATTTAATGAAGCCTTTCCCAATTTTAATGAAATCCACCCAATTTCGAAATTCCCAAAATGCAACTTTTGTCCCACTTTATCTAATACTGTGTTACAAGTCCTTGCCAAAGTACAACATGATACCTAACAATGAATACTATTCGACTTTAAGAATGCTAAACAATGAACAACATCTACTTCTCGAAGACATCATGCTAAAGAAAATATGCAAACCAACACAAAGACATCATCTCTTCTTGACGGGTGATGTAGAAACGGGAAAAACATTTGTACTCCTAGTCATTGTAAAAGCTCTTTTGTGACATTGCTCACACAACCAATCAAACATTGAACTCCCTAAAATATTGTTGCTCACATACACAGGGAAAAGCGGCATTCAACATTGGGGGTACAGCCATACATTCAACACTTCATTTACCACTAATGGCATTCCATTGAATAAGCCTATCAGCAGAGAAATTGCAAGAGCTATCACAACTATACAAAGACCTTGGACTTGTAGTGTTCGATGAGCTCTCCCTAATTGGACACAACAAATTAGTTGTAGCCGCTGACATGCACCTACGTGAGATCAAACACGATCATCTCAACCTTTTGGAGGAATTGACATTATCCTTTGCAGGATTCTTTGCCAAGCAAGTCCAACAAAATACTCATGGATATTCATGGAACAATCATCAAACACAAGAACAATGTCATCCTTTTGGAAAAACAATGTTCTTCTCTTTGAATAAATCACACAAATGCGGCAAAAGGATAGTACTTACATAGAACTTCTTAGTCCAATAAGAACTGGGGATCACACTCTACAAGACATCTCATATCTTAATAATCAATATTTCCATCAACCAATAGAAAAGCAAAACATACCTCACTTGTTCTACATGAATGCAACAAAAGATGCTCACAATGAAGAAGGCTTTTTCATTGCTTCAAGAAGATCCACACATCTTCAAAGCAATTGACAAAAGACACAAGACATGTAGCAAAACAATAACAACTAAGAACATAGTAGGATTGCACCAAACACTACGTTAAAAGCCTAGAATGATAGTCGAAATATGTTCGAGAAATTTGGACATTCCTGATGGGCTTGTCAAACGGTGCTGACGGAGTATTCAAACAATCATTCACAAGCACAAAACCACATGTTGTTTGGGTTCAATTTAATAACAACAATATTGGAAGAAGAACATGCTACAACAACTCAAATCTCTACCAAAACAACATTCCTTTCCACTGGACTCCAATACACCAAATAACAAGAGAATTCCAAATTGGAAAGAAACACTATCTCGAGGCACCAATTTACCTTACAACTGTTAGCTGTGCAAGAACATCCATCGTTCACAAGGTCTATCTATGGATTATCTCGCATTTGACCCTTCCTTCATCAAGGCACATGGTCTTACATACACAACACTTTCATGTGTACGCAATCTTGAAAACCTTTTTCTCATCAACCCAATCCAACTGAAACACATCAAAATCGACAAAAATGTTGTTAAAGTGATAGAATGATTGAGATCACTTCAGCAATGGGTTTCACAACAAATAAACTTCTCCCACGAAGCAAACACACAATTGAAATTGCAATCTCTTAACACAAGAGCATTACCTTCCCATTACAAAGACATTGTTAGTGACAAAAGCCTCATGGGTGCCACTATATTATGTCTCCAAGATCTACATTCCAAAAATAATGAATCACTCTCGTTGCTGAATTTCACAAGCCTACAAAACAACAATGGGGTGGGCATTGCAACATGTTACAAGGAAATGTAGAATTGCAGATGCAAGAATACATTGCCAACAAAAAGTGAGTGCTTGTTAACAATTTTTGAAACTAGTCAGCATTTGCGCTTCACGATCATTAATGCTTACAAGTCGCCTTCCTCACCACAGTCAACACTCATAAATATCTTGCAAATTTTGCTAAAGGAATTAGAGCAACAAATACCAACAACAATCATAGGAGACTTCAATATTCATTGCAACAACTCAAACACTACAACACAACTTTCTACATTCATGACACAAAATAGTTTCAAACAATTATTACAAGAACCAACAACTATTCATGGATCCACAATTGACCACATATGGAATTTAAACATAAACAATACAAACACAACATATGGAACAACTTCATTTATTGGTCAGACCACTCCCTTATATACACAAACATTGGCATAATAGGGCAGGCCTTCCGAATGTAATTTGCCTTGTTTTCACTGAAGCTATAACACATTAAAAACTATATAAGCAGAGGTTAGTGAGGATTGGTGGTATTTGGCACTATATTAGCACAACTTTAGGGAATTAAAGTTCGACCATGCTAAGTGTAGGGAGTACTCTCTCTCTCTCTCTCTCTCTCTCTCTCTCTCTCTCTCTCTCTCTCTCTCCCCTCCCTCCCTCTAGAAAATAATTTTTATTATTTTGTTTCAGCAACTTGTGAGATGGAATTTGATATTCACCACCCTTTGTTTTACTGAAGGCCAGTCACAAGGTTCCTGAGAATGCTCTTAACGGAAGCAGAACGGAAGAGGGAGAGTGAGAAACAGAGAGCCACATAAGTTTTTGGTGGGTGCAATGACCTTTAATCCCCACAACCTCCCACTTAAAGGACAATGTGCCTTTAAGGGAGAACAACCAGTGAGCATACTATCCAATGCCCATCAATACACGACAATACTCAAACCCCTGACTAGGTAGACTCTTCGTCAGCATATTTGCAGGGTTATCATTTGTATGAACCTTGACAAGCTCTATGCGCTTGTCCTCAAGTACCTCCCTGATGAAATGGTACCTGACCTCAATGTTCTTGGTCTTTGCATGAAAGACCGAATTCCATGCTAGCTGAATAGCACTCATGGAATCGCTATGCAATGTCAGTACACCTGTATGAATCCCCAAATCTCCCACTAGCCGATCAAGCCATATAGCCTCCTTGCAACACTCTATGGCTGCAACATACTCAACCTCTGTGGTAGACAAAGCAGTGCACTTCTGTGTGCAAGACATCCACAACACTGCACCACCTGCAAAGGTGAACACATAACTAGAAGTGGATTTCCTACTATCCACATGCCCTGCATAGTCTGAATCTGTGTACCCAAGTACATGCATGTCTCCTCTACGAAAGAAGATGCACATCTCCTTGGTACCCTTCATGTACCTCATGATACACTTAACTGCCTCCCAATGCCTCTTTCTTGGATTAGCCATATACCAACTAACAACTCCTACTACAAATGCAATGTCTGGTCTAGTAGCTATCATAGCATACATAAGACTCCCAACTGCTAATGCATAAGGAACCTTGGCCATCATGTCCCTCTCCTCATTTGATTTGGGACTATCTGTATGACTCAGTTTCACATATGGAGGCAATGGAGTACTCACTGCCTTCCCCCCCTCCATATTGAAATGCTGCAATACTTTTGTAACATACTCCTTCTGTGAAAGCAAAAGGAGTTTCCTACTCCGATCACGCATGATACGCATACCAAGAATATGACCTGCAAGTCCCAAATCCTTCATATCAAATCCCTCATGCAACCTGGCCTTTAATGCATCTAGCTCATAAGTATTCTTGCTAGCCAATAGCATATCATCCACATATAGTGCTAGGAGTATCAGGCTATTATCCCTAGCCCTTTTATTGTAGAGGCAGGGATCAATTTCACTCCTTCTAAAACCCTGGGACCGAATGAAAGCATCAAACATCTGATACCATTCTCTAGGTGCTTGCTTAAGACCATAGACTCGACTCTTCTTTAGCTTGCAAACTAAATGCTCTTTGCCCTTTTCTTCAAAGCCTTCTGGCTACACCATGTAAATTTCCTCATGCAGATCCCCATGCAAGAAAGATAACTTGACATCCATCTGCATAAGCTCCATATCCTCTGCTGCCACTAGTCCAAGCATGCATCTAAGTGTGGTCATCTTCACAACCGAAGAGATTATCTCATCAAAGTCCACACCCTTCTCTTGCTTGAACCCTTTAGTGACCAAACGGGCCTTGTACCTAGGCACATCATCACTTGTGACCTTCATCTTGTAGACCCATTTACATGCAATGCTTTCTTTCCATGTGGCAAAGAAACGAAGTCCCAAGTCTTATTCTTCATAAGTGAACCCATCTCTGATTGCATAGCATACTCCCACTTGCATTGATCCTCGCACATCATAGCCTCTCTATAGCAAGAAG
Source organism: Dipteris shenzhenensis (assembly GCF_047967505.1). Lineage (NCBI taxonomy): Eukaryota > Viridiplantae > Streptophyta > Polypodiopsida > Gleicheniales > Dipteridaceae > Dipteris > Dipteris shenzhenensis. Next base: position 8,509,486 of record NC_141617.1, on the reverse strand, counting down.
GCTCCCCGCAATCAATAAGCATCACATAGTCTACCCCTGGAACAAACCTATCAAGCAGTCTAGACACTCTAGATGATCTTCTCAAGGGCATTTCAGCTTGCTGTCCCACCTACATATCAGCCACATTTGGCTCATCATTTCCAGCAATAGATGATCCATCATCTACCCTTGATTGTATACCTGTGGGAGTACTTGGCCGTACCATTTCTTGCACATTTGGTGCATGGACAACTTGTTGTCTATCAACATATGTAGGTGGATTCACATCCTGGAAAGTGATTTTCCTCATTTCCACATTCCTCATGGGTGCCTTATGCATCTTCTTCTCATTAAAGGCTACATCATGGCTGCGTATGATCTTCTTTACTTCTGGATCCCAGAGACGATAGCCCATCTCTCCACTTTCACCATAACCCAGAAAGATGCATTTCCTCGACTTAGGATCTAGCTTCTTTTGACGCTCTTTTGGCACATGTGCATATGCCTCACACCCAAATATATGTAAATGAGAGTACGAGGGCTTCTTGCCACTCCATGCCTCTTCAAAAATACCACCATCCAAACTCTTACTAGGTGATCTATTGATCACATGCACTGCAGTCTTCATTGCCTCAACCCAAAAACCACCAGAAAGACTTGCATTGGAAAGCATGCAATGTAACCTTTCTTGAATGGTATGGTTCATCTTTTCTGCAATTGGATTCTGCTCTGGAGTATGAGGGGATGTGATCTCCCTCTTAATCCCACATGTATCACAGAAATGTTGAAAGTCATGAGAGAGTTACTCTCCACCATTGTCAGTCCATAGGCATTTAAGCGTTCTACCTGACTGATTCTCAACCAAGGCCAGCAACCATTTCTGAAATACCTAGAACACATCTCTCTTTCGAGCTATAGCATAAGCCCACACTTTCCTAATTGCATCATCAAAGAATGTCACATAGTATTCAGCCCCACCTAATGACCGTGTAGGCATGGGACCACATACGTCTGAATGCACCAAATCAAGCTTTCCAAACTCTTTCTTTTCCCTTCTTTTATGGGCAGATTTAGTCCGCTTGCCATAGAGACAATGCTCACAAAATTCAAAATCAGAGCAACTAAAATGCAATACATAACCCAAATGGCATAAGAGTTTCATCCCATTTTGGCTCATATGGCCCAACCGACAATGCCATAAAGAAGTGCTTGGCTGTTCGGTTATTGCAACAACATGATCAAACACCCATGATACATGTAAGGGATACAAAGTCCCACACTTGGCACCCCTGGCCAAAAGCATAGAGCCCTTTTGAATTTTCCAACTCCCAGAACTAAAGATGGTCTGAAAGCCAGCATCATCTAGCTGACCCGTTGAAATGAGACTCTTGATCAACTTAGGCACATGTCTCACATTTTTCAAAATAAATGCAAACCCATTTGCAAAAGAAAACTTTATGTCACCTACTCCCACTATGTCACATGCATAGTCATTTCCAAGATGCACACAACCTATCTTTCCACTATCATAAGTGGAGAACCATTCCCTATAGGAAGTAACATGGAATGAAGCACCAGAATCCAAAATCCAATCCTGGGAATATGCATCATCTGAAGTGGTGATCATCTTTACAGATAAACTAGACATGAAGAGAATGTCAAATACATAGAGACTATAACTCTGAAAATACTCCACCAAATCATGCAAGAACTGATAGGTAGGGGTTTTTAGAACGCAAGGGATAGATGGTTTTGGAAACCGTGGTCCCAATCACTGGGTCCAACACATGGACTGAAAAACATTTTTGGCAACTGAAATGTTTGTAAACTCCACCGGAGTGCAAATGATGAGCAACATAGAAGTTTTAGGACCTCATGAGTCCACCAGAACTAACAGATCTGCAAATGGTTGCTCCAAACTTGAGTTCCAACACCCGAGCAGAAAAACGTTGAAACTGACACATTGAGTCAGAAATCCAACGAAATGATCCAAAATTCAAGAATGAAGGTGTTTCCAAGCTTCTGAAGTGAAATGGACACCAAAAGCAGGCAATGGTTGCCTCTACAAGTCAATATAGAGTCTCTGTCATCGAATGGAACAGGGAAAAGCTAAAAAAACGACTTTTTTTTTTGAAACACTTAACAAGCTCTCAAAACCACTTCGCAAAACCAAAGTGACTTTTCCAACGGTTCCTTCAAGGTCTCTGCACACTCGGATGCAAGTAAAGTCACCCACAAAGCTTCTCCTTCCTCCCATAGAGTTGCTGAGCTTCTAGGCAACACACACTCAACTAGATCACCCGGGCTCTGATACCAGTTGAGAGTGCTCTCAATGGAAGCAGAACGGAAGAGGGAGAGAGAGAAACTTAAAGCCACACAAGTTTTTAGTGGGTGCAAAACACCCTAATCTTCTTTTTCATTCATTTATATATGTGTTTGAGTATTGTACATAACTGGGGTAAAGGCACAGTGACCTTTAACCCCCACAGTTCCGTTGCTTGGACATAGTTTACTTTCTTAACAAGGCAATTTTGCGGCTATCTCAAGTGACCACATCTATGCTCTAAAAAAAAGGTCGTGGTCAAACTCACTCAAACATGAGAAGTAGTTGCTAAAGAGGAACACCTTGGAGCTACTAAGAATTACCCAAGGGAAACAGTCATAGTTCAAAACAAAGATGTCCTGTATCAAGCACATGTGGGGCCTATGATAACTGAGATGTTAGAGTTGACCAAGAACCCCAGATTTACCAAAGCTTTCAAAGACAACACCATGAAGGAACCGGACACGGACATAGAGAGATCTTAATTTCACTACAATTCATCTAGTATGCTCTATGTACAAAGGGACATTGCATGGGTAAAATCCATATGTGTAATTATCTTTTAAACCTTACAAGGAGAAGGAAGAGAATATCTAATTTACATCTCTCTTTTTTATAAACATTATATGTAAACTAATGAAAAAGTTATGGTCTCATTCATTCCTAGAGATTCTTGTGAGCTACATGCCATTGATAGGCATTATGCATTAAAAAAAGAAACTAAAGTTAAAGACTTAAATCCTATATTGCTTAGCCATGACGAATTTAAAAAAGGGTTGCTTTGGAAGTCGCCACTTTAGGACCACCAGTATAGTGACTTACATAGTGTGCATATGTTGTACAACAAGACCAACTAATGGCTTGCATGATAGGCAATGAACTCTACTATAGATTGTGTTGGGATACATGTGTAGTACAATAGGCACAACCCATAGGGACCCTAGTATCGCCATTCTTCTCATTTTTCTAACCTTTCTTTCCCTAGCTTCATTAGAGGAGGTTTTGTATTTTAGACCATGGTTGTGGGATCCCCTCCAGGCTACTTGGGAACCTCAAAAGAGGTATGCAACCTAGCTTTAGGGCCAGTATGCCAGTTGGCATGCAGGGAGGCATGTATGGGACAAAGAGTAGAGAAAAGAGCGAAGGACATGGAGGAGTGTATCGCATGCATGGCATGTTTGCAAGAGATTTTGTTTGTTGTACCATGGGATATGTGCTATAGGAAAAAGCTTCTTTAGATCTTTCCCACATGGTAAGGACACCTTTGGAAAAGGCTGGGGATTTCAAGGAAGGTGGTGGTGTGAAATTTGATACTTTCAGTGGTGCAATATATGGTTCAAAAGCTCTTGCTTTTATCCAACAATTTGATGCAGGGTATTCAAGGGATAATTTCACTAAAATTTTGAAAGTGTGGAATGCCATATCTTTCTTAGACGGGGGAGGTTTGCAATGGTGGTAGACTTCTTTGCTACAACAAGGGATAGCTCTACCATTTGTGACCATTTATAGGTGTCCTTTCATTGATTACAAGGTTTCAAGGCATTTAAGGGGGTTTTAGAGAGAAGTTAGTGCCACACACCAATCTCACCACATATGATTGCATATGAGTTTATCTGAACTGTGAACACCAAATTAGCTCATCAGATTGCAACATTCTAAAACAAGATGGCATCTTGACCAAAGAACACATTAATTGTGCTAAACAAAACGGTGTCTTGCCAAAGAAAGTGTTGAAATTGTCTACCTTGAGACCTACTTATTGTGCTATACTAGGACTAGGGCATTAAAAAAATCTCCACAAGGTGTCTGTAGGAAAAACAAAGGGAGATCTCTAGCATACAAAGGTTGGAAATAGGGAAGACAATTGATGATCTGCTCACTATCTGTGAAAGTTGAAGGGTTACAGATCATTTGCATTGAATATAAAGCGACAAACACATACATATGCTTTGAATGAGTCATAAAAGGGAAACTTACCTCCCATAGGAACCAATCCCTTAGACAGCAGCATAGGGGTGTGCAATAACACAAAGAAACAATATGGGCACTAGTTGTAAATAAGCAAAAACTAGGGATGTTGCATTGGGTGGCAACAGATCGAGCCCAAGTGATGAAAGAATCTGCAATAATGCAATGGATGAGAGGAGGAGTAGCCAAGATAAGGTATTGGAGAAGATGGACGAATCTGCGAAGCATGCTGAGCATAATATCCATGTTTGATTGGAAAGCGAGGGGACTAGGGTGCGAAGGCAGGAGGCCATCATAGATTTGAATTTTTTTTGCTCATGAAAAGTCCATACAAAACATTCGAGACTTTTAAATCCAGTAAAATGTTCAAATTTGTATTAACTAAAGGAAATATACATATAGAAGAAAGAAGCACCTTTATATTATAAAGGCAAATAGTTCAACTCTATACATGACCTAAGGACCTACATGCATCATCTCTCCATTTTAAAAAAATGCATTGTCTTCCTAATTTTTGCAACAAAATTTTCCACCGGCATCCTGCCACAACAAGGAATTCTCTGGAAGGCAAATCCATTTTTGAAATTCCAAATTTGTAGCATAACTATATCTCCAAGAGGCTACCACATATGGTATGTCAAGTCATTTTGGCCTCCTCTATCTCCAAGTAAAGCCATTTTGCATTTTAGCCTGATAACTATATGGAGGTTTCTAAGCTTCCTTTCAATTCCTCTCCATAGCTCCCTCATAACGATGCATATGAGATTCTTTGAATCTGTTGCAAAGAGGGCGTAGGGGTGACACTCTCGAATTCCATTTGGAGATGCTTGCTCTGAGAAGAAGCTTTCCCATAATTACCCACCATAGAAAAAAATCAGTTTGAAGGAGGGGTTTGCCTTCTAGACCCTCTTCAATCTCAAGCTCCAAGATGCTAATCTATCAAGTGGAGCATGGGTTTTCCATTGGCTCTTAGCCAGTGTTGCTACAAAAATGCTAGTTCCTCTCTAAAATTCACCTTGGAAAATGCTTTACCCATCACCTAGACAAAGCCCTTGAATCCTATATCATCTCTAAACAGATGACTTATTGTCCACTCCTCCTTAATTTTGTCCATCAGATCACTTATCAATTGGGCTTCAGAAGCATTCAGCCCAAACCCCTTGCTACCTACTCCAATTGAAACCAATCGCATTCCCCTAGGTCCCAAATTTGTTTAAAGTTTGGCAACCCTTTCTTAAAAAGATGAGCAACCATTATCAGATGGTTTTTTATTAAAGCCGGATCGTGGCTAAGACATAACATTTAACCAAAATTGAAATTACCTTTAGTCACACATACACAACTTATGCTAATTATTATTATCACTCAGTGCGACAACTAATAAAGTAAAGCATTAAAAAGGTAATAGTAAGATTTAAGAATTTGAGAAAATAAATAAAGTTTCTACACTGAACCAACAAAAATCTTAAATCAAAATTTATGACTACTAAAGCAAAGAAAAATAAGGCCAAACACACTAATGTAAAGACTTGACTTAACTTTAAAACTCAAAGCTGCCTATACTATGACCACCTACTTGACAATGCTGTTGGATACCTCCAAAAATAGCACAATCATTGAAAACCTTTAATACATCTTTAAAAAAACAAAAGAAACCACATTCCCTCCTCCCCTCCTCTACAATTGGATCCCGTGGGTGGTATCCATTAAGGTATCTATGTCTTATTAAGATGACCAATCGAGTTCTTCACGTCTCTCTCCCAGGTCTCCCTCATTTTGCCTCTATCACTCCCTTTCACTCTCCTCCTCATCTCACTTTCCTCCCTTGTCTCCATCCTAATATATTTGGTGCATTTCATCTAATGTTTTTGGGGTCAGCTAGCTTTGATTGAAGCCACAAGATATGTGACAAGTAGCATGCTCAGTGTTGCCTCTCCCAAGCTGATGGGTGGCTAAGGCATGAAAGGGGGCAAGGGAAATAAGGATGGATGGGCTGCTTGAGCACAAAGTAAGGGAGAAAGAATGGCAATGTGGCTTCTTCTATATACTCACTCGAGGAAGATTATGGAGATGAACCTTATTGCATCGACCACCAACCTTCGAATGTGCCCTTAATCATGCATATGCTTAGGTTCATTTCTTCAATCCATGCAGCTACAAATATTAATTCCATTTTTTGAACATCGTGGGGACCTAATTGAGTTGCACTATTAGTCTCCTAGGATTAACTAGTGCTAAGAATTAACCCTAAGAATAACCAATCTTGGCAAATAGCAATCCAAAGAATGAGTACTAACTAGCAATGCTGCTTATAGTAACTGAAAGGTTATAGGGGAAGCCTTGAGGGAGATTATTAAATATGAATACTATATTTGAGATTATTTTTGGATTAACAAGTGCTAAGAATTAACCCTAAGAATAACCAATCGTGGCAAGTAGCAATGCAAAGAATGAGTACTAACTAGCAATACTCCTAATAGTATAACTGAAAGGTTAAAGGGGAAGTCTCGAGGGAGATTATTAAAAATCAATATTATATTTGAGATTATTTTTTGATTTGAAATTTATAAATTATTAGAGGAAATACAACATTCAACATGTTATATGTTGAATTGTATGTTATACTAAAGGACATTCAACATTAATAAATTATTACAAAAAAATCAACATGCTATGTGAGATCCTTTTACCTATCATCCTTTTATAGAAATTTGAAGGTGCTTCTAAAGTGTACTTTATATAGTTTGTCACAATTGAATCATTAGTCTTTCTCTTACATGATATGCATGCTGCAAAATATGTAAGTACTTACAGGTACAAAAAAATGTAAGAAAATACAATGTCTAACACTTATTTCATTAATTTTGGACTCATATGTCTACTTTTGGACTATTCCTTAAAATCCTTCCCAAATGAAAAGTTTACTTTATGAAACTGTCATTCGAGAATCAAAAGTTTACTTTCTGGCACTATCATTTTCACCTAATACATTTCAAAATATCTCTCTACAATGTTGTACAAATAATGCAAAAACTACTATTAAATCCTAAATTTGTATTTCTTGTTTATAAGAATCATATTCTTAAAATAAAAAATCCGAGTTATTAGTTTAAATCCATGAAAAACCATGCTATTGAGGATTCACAACATTTTAAAAATGTATACATAAGAGACCTGTAAGACTCTTTTTACTTTCAATGCAGAAAACTATAACACTCTTGAATATTCAAGAAATTAAAAGGTTTATATAGACATGAGACATGATGGAAGCCTCTTTTGTACTCCAAAAAAGAGCAATAGCTATGCTTGCAATTTTACATTATCATGTCATAAGTTTTACAACAAATATTGCTCTGGATGAGTCTTTGTACAAAGGATCTCCTGTGGCCTTTTCAATAATGTAATTTTTCCTTTACAATGAGTTTAGTACAAATGGGCGATCCAAACATTTGCTTGTTTGAATGTCCTTTTCTATCATGATCACAAAAATGAGCGATCCAAACATTTGCTTGTTCAGAATGTCCTTTCTGTCATCACTTGTCGCCTGGGTGCCATCTTCATTCACTCTCATCTGACTACCACCACCACCTTCACTCTTTCTCGATATTTGAATGGTGTTATCATGGGCATTCTTCATTTGCGCTATCTCCTTCTACTTCCTCCTGGGCGAGCATCTTTATGAACTCTGTAATGTGCGTAATAATTGGTTGCGGTAATTTTATTTTGTCTTCTACATCATACCCCATGTGCTTCTTTGTTTTCTTTGACCTTGATTTCCAGGATACTATGACTGTCTCTGTGGAAAGTCTTGAAATTGCTTCATGGTTTGGGACCCATTCCTTTTTCAGACAACTACTATACAATGTACTGTTATCTTGGTTCTCCTTCCTGCCCCTTGGCTCATACCATATCGCTATAAATGTTGTAGCTCTCCCCCGGTCATCCATGCTCACGTCAACTACTTTCGCAACCCAAAACTTCACGTTCTCATGTTCATCACCCGATGGTCAAATTGCAACAAAACAATGGACATCTATGTCTATTTGTGGCATAAACTCTCTCTTCTTGGGTCCACAATATGGATGTGGGAGCAACGATTCAAACTCATTTTCAAAGAGACCACATGCTAGATGCAAGTCATTACCAACATTTGGCCAAAATAAAGGCTGTTCTGCCTTAATATCACGTTCTCGCATTTTTGCAAGGTCCTTTATCAATTGGTAGGTCTTGCTAATTACAACAGTAGTGTGTTCCTTCCAAGAGGGCTTCCAATCAGGAAATCTCCGGAGCATTTCCTCTTTGTATGCAATAAAAGCTTTTAAGCCTTCTATTTCACCTTTGGATTTCTCGCTGAATTCTTTTATAGGAGCCCATGTTGGATGCATTTCTTTGCTCGGGATTGAAGTTAAGAGAGAGTAAGGTTCTTCAGGTTCACATTTTGTATCAAGAGAATAGTGTTGCCATTGCATCACTGGTTTTTCATCCTTTAAGAAAAAGCGAAAATAGTGTGGAGCGCTATGACCTATCAGGGCATCACCACCTTTTTGTATGAAAGGTAGAATAAAGCTCTTTCAATCATACATCCTCTCAACCATTGAGCATATTGTTCCTTCCTTACGGCCACCAACTTGCTCCCACATTTTCTTATCAAGTCATCCATTGTCTCCATGTCCTTGTGTTTTAGTTCTCTTGAAACTGTGCTAAATACCTGATCGATATCCTCATGTGTGTGCCCAACCAACAAAAACCGAACTTCAATCTCATTGAAAATTCTATGAGCGATTAGCATTGAACAAAATGCAAAGAAAAGTACATTCTTATTCTCTCGTCCGCAATTGTCTGGTTGTACTCTCAAAGTTGCTGGTAGGCGACCTTTTTCTGCATGTACATTGTGAATTGCCTTCATAACAGATGTTACAACTTGATTGCTATCATGTAGATGCAAGGAATCAATCCATATGTCTGCAAAAAACTTAAATCCATGCACTAACATTCCACATAGATGTGTCTTTAAAAAGTATTTGCCTTGTAGCTTAGGTGGAGTGTTAACGAATCGAGGTAATGTTGTTGTATTTTGATCCATACCATCCACAATAACGCACATGTACTCATTTGGGTGAGAAATAGCTTGCTCCTTCCAAAATGCATATTTTATTCTAGAATGTCGAACAAGTCCATGATGAAATTCTCTCTTTTTTTTGTAAGCTTCTTTTTGTTCTGGAGATGTTGCACTCTCAAGTGCTCGATTTAGATCATCACAGTCGTTGCACTTTGACATTTTTTGCCTCTTTGGGATTTTAACATGTCCAAAGCTTTTTTTCCAAAGAGTATACAAAGTATGAAAAGATGCCGGTGCATGCCCTCTTTGCCTCTATGTTTCTCCAATAGAGTTAAATACTTCTTTTTTGGTCAAACCTATTGGAAGATGCATTTCTGATAGGTGGGGTTGCGGTAAAGCATTTTCATAAATGTAATCTTTCAAAATTGCTGTTGCTGCAACCGTTGAGGCTCTTGTTTTGGGCCTTCCTATGTTTCCATGAATGTTAAATTTAACTCCATACTTTGCTTTATTAGCCAAATTCCAATATGTGCCATGTGATAATCCTGTAATAATGTGATATGCATTATTGCATAAAGTTTTTCCATTTATAAGAGGCCTTATTTGCTGTCCTGAACTTCGCCTTCTCTTATCATTTACAAGAAAGCAAGACAATCTCATGAGTAGGTATTCATTTCTTCTGCTTCCTTTCCTTTGCCAGACATGTTCTCTATAACCCTTGATGTCATGTAAGTTAATGGATCGCATACATGTATGCTTACAGCATGTAGATCGCATTGCTTTTAGCATAACATCTTCATTCATTACTCTTATTCTCTTTAGTTGCTTTTCTCGATCTTCCTGGACTCGTTGTCTTTTCATGCATCTGTATGTCCGTTTTGGGACCTTCTGTACATTCTTATTTGGATTTGTGTAGTTCTCCTTGTAAGATTTATTTGTCACGTTGTTTTCATGAGATGTTGCATCCTTGATCTTATCACTCTGACAGTCAAATACTGAATATTCCTTTGTTGATGTCATCCTTGCTTTTGCTACATTCATCAAACCATTTGTAACATTTACTATTTCATAATCAAAGTCAAATACCGAATAGTCCTTTATTGATCTCATCCCTACTTTTGATACAATCGTAGAACCACTTATCACAATGGCATTAGAGTGTCTCGAATGATCTTCAAACTCATCTATTCCTAAGAGAACATCACTCATTGATGCACTTTCTATGGATTTCATAACTCCATAGTCAGTGGTGATAGAGTGTCCAGAATGATCTTCAAACTCATCTATTCCTGAGAGAACATCACTCATTGATGCACTTTCTATGGATTTCATAACTCCATAGTTTTGAAACTCCTCTACTCCAGAGAGAACATCACTCATTATACTACCGTGCATGATTTCCATAATTCCATAGTTACTTGGTTTGACTCCAAGAACTTTATCAGTATCCATGAAGCCATCCATGCTTGAAAATGTATCACTTTTGACATCTTTGCCCAAGTTCATCCACCCCGAATAAGGCATCACTTATGAAATATTTTTCTTTCTCGGTACCAATGAACTCATTGACTTCTGATAAGACGTCATCCATCTCTGAAGGAATAGAGCTTGGTACATTGGCATATTCTTTCAATTCTTCGATGTTGTAGTATACATTATGTTTATCATTAAAAAACACATGCATAGTCTTTCCAATCTTTAAAAATTGCATGCTCCATCTCAAATCCTTACCTACCTCATAGTAGGGACCATCCAATGACATTGAGTTATCATCCATACCATCATCAGTAACTTTTTGAATTCTCATTTGCGCAAATGTCCAATGTTCCACTTGTTCAAATCCCAAGACTTGACCTTCTGCTACATTCTTATTTGCAAATGATAACATTTGTAAAATATCTCCCACTCTAAAATCCAAAGATATGCACTTTGTATTCCTGATGACATGTGTAGGATAAGTCTCATCTCTGTCCCATGCAATAAATGCTTTGTTGGAAGTATTATAGGGCATAACATCTCCAAGGATTTTCGTATCCCCACACTTATGCTTTAGCTCAACATGTGCACTAAGAATCCTTGATACGATAACCGCCACCTTATCTTCGCCAAGTCTTCTAACGTGACAAATAGAATTTGGATCACTTTCATGGATTGTAGCAAATGCAACTACTTCTCTTTTGCAGCATAGAATCACCTCCATCCCCAGAATAAATTTTGTAGCCATCTCCTTTGTGAGTTTCCTTTGCAAACAAGCTGTAACAACCATTATAAAGAACATTAGTCTCTTCTCAATAATCTACTTTATTAATGATTTAAAAATCTAGATCTTGTTTAAAAATTTAATCAAACCCTAAACCAAGCACCCTAAATCCTAACCCCCAAACCCTAAACCCTAATACGACCCTTGAAACCATAAACCCTAATTTCTAAACCCTAAACCCTAACCCCTAATTTCTAAACCCTAAATTCTATACCCTAATCCCTAATTCCTAAACCCTTAAACCCTAAGCCCTAGATCCTAAACCCTAATTCCTAAACCTAAATCCTAAACCCCTAAATCCTAATCCGTAAACCCTTACCCCTAATCCCTTATCCCAAAATCCTAATCCCAAAACTCTAATTCCTAAACCCTAACCCTTAAACCCTAAACCTTTATACCTAAACCTAAACTCGTAAACCCTAATCCCTAAACCCTAACTCATAATCCCTAATCCCTAAACCATAAATGTTAATCTTGACTCTCTAAACCCTCAACCCTAACCAATAACAACCCTAAACCCTAAACCCTAACTCCCAAACCCTAAACCCTAAACCCTTAACCCTAACCCACAAACCCTAAACCCTAAACCTTAACCCCCAAACCCTAAACCCTAAACCCTAAGCCCTAACTCCCAAACACTAAACCCTAAACCCTAAACCCTAAACCCTAACCCCTAGACCCTAAACCCTAAACCCTAACTCCCAAACCCTAAACCCTAAACCCTATTCCCCAAACCCTAAACCCTAAACCCTAACCCCCAAACCCTAAACCCTAACCCCTAAACCTAAAACCCTAAACCCTAAGCCCAAACCACTAAACTCTAAACCCTAACCCCCAAACCCTGAACCCTAAACCCTAACCCTCAAACCTTGAACCCTAAACCCTAACTCCCAAACCTTAAACCCTAAACCCTACCCCCCAAACCCTAAATCCAAACCACCAAACCCTAAACCCTAACTCACAAACCCTAAACCCTAACCTTAACTCACAAACCCTAATTCCTAACTCACAAACCCTAAACCCTAACTCACCAAACCCTGTTGAGAGTTCACGCTCAACATCATGTGATCATGCGTGCATAGCACCATCACGTGATCATATGTGCATAGCACTAACCTTATAGAGTGCTATAAAGGAAAGGGTTAGATCCCCTAACCCTAACCCTAAAAGGGTTTGTATATATTCTATTTTTTCAACTAAATCTAGTGTACAGTTAGTTATTTGTGGTGTGCTCTCTAGTTGTGCCCTCTCTCCTCATCTCCACTCTTCTCCTCTCCCCTCTTCATATTTTGTCATGGTATCAGAGCATGGTCCTGCCTTCCGCTAAGGCATTGCGATCCTTGAGAGTGTGAGATTGAGAGATTGAGAGGTAGTCTTTCATTCCGTTCACTTCCGTTGAGTGAAGGATTTCCGTTCATTGAAAGAGAGAAATTTCCTTCTCATTGAGAAGAATTTCCATCTATGGAGAGAGAGATTCTTGAATTCCTTGAGAGATTTCCATTAAGAATGAAAGTGAGAGTTTAGTGAACACTGAGTTTTTTGAAGCATTCCGAAGCATTCATTGTTCTTCACCTTGTGAGCAAAAGAGAGAGAGCTTGGCTTCCCTGCAATATGAGCTACCAAGCTCCTTGCAATACGGGCTACTCTTTGTCTGCATTACGGGCTACTCTAGACAAAGAGAGCCTTTTTTACTTCAGCGACAACTAAGAAAGACTGCAAGCTCCTACAAGCATCAACTAAGAGAGCGGCTTCCAGCAGAGACAACAGCAAACGGCTGCAACTTCATCTCCAAGCGCATCCAAGAAATTGAGTATCCAAGCAGCCACTCAACCTCTCCAATGCATACAAGCTTTCGAAAGTAAGCCAGTGCTCCTCTGCATGCCAGCCTCAACAAGATGCTCCTGCAAATAGGTAGCCAACAGCCAACTAAATGACTGCAAAGCTCTAGCGACTCCAACAAGCGACTCCAGCAAGGCAACCGATAGAGCAAGAGTGGCTCAACAGCTCCTCCAACGTGAGCTCCTAGTAGTCGCTGCCAACGACATCAAATGCCTCCATCACGGAACGTCATTTGCACCTAGCTCCAGCACCGTCGACAGCAACGACTATAGCATAGACACAAGCTTTGCTTGACCGGACTGTGCCTTCTGTAGACGGCTCTTGGTACCCACAGTCAGCGCATAGGACTAGTCGGCCGGCTCATAGCCTTCTGCAACCTCTCGCAACCCTGCTGTTGTCTTCACGAACAAAAGCCTCCAAGGCCATCCGGACTCAAAGCTCACACTAGCAGCTCGACTCCTATGACAAGAGCTTCGACTTCATAGACTACGCCTCCTGCATCGATCCACAGATCTGCAAGCTCGTGGACGACCGGCCACCTCTCCAAACATGTAGCCACTAGTGTATGCTTGACGGCCTCTCGAGAACAGTAGAGCCAACGAGCCCTTCGCCAACGGCTGCCTCCTACTTTTGTAGCCAGCAAATAGCTCTTATCAGCCTCAATGCCAAGGCTCCATAGCATGCGACTCCAAAGCTCCATCGACGGAGAAGACGACGGAATTCGGAAGATTTCGTCCGAATCTTGGTAGATTCCGGATTCCTAGAAAGTGACACGTGGCCCGTGCACCACATCATCTTATCTGCCACATGACAGATAAGCGTCTCCAAATTTGCCATGTGGCAATCCTATCTGCCATGTCATCAGTGCCACATAAGCAAGCCATGTCATCTTGACACATCATCAGTGCCACATCATCAGCCACATCATCAACCACATCATCAACCACATCATCAATGACACATCATCAGTGCCACATCATCAAGCCACATCATCACTGCCATGTCACCTCTGCCACCTCAGTTGTCCAGTCAACATTGACCCCTGCTAGGCACACACAGTGCTCCACAGGCACTTCATCTGAACACTCCTGCCACCTCAGCACACCTCTTGCTAGACACAGTGCCACATCATCACTGCATGTGACTCACAGTGACACATCATCATTGAGCACATTTGCACTCCTTTTGCCCCTCCACCTAGATCAAGTCATATCTCTTGATCCAGGAAGAATTTGAGGGTGCTCCAAAAGGAAAAGTCACTCATTTTTTTGTGCTCTACGCGCTCGTCACATCATCCGCACATTTCGGTGCAAGTTACACTCACATTTGAGCCTCGCCAACAAAACCACTTCCTTCACATACATTTGCCTCTACATCGACGCATCTGACCCAGCACTTAAAAAGAACAAAAGAAAAGGAATTATTTGTTGTTCTTTCATCGATCGATGGTTGGTTTAGATGTAGATCAGAGTAGACTAGATCACCATAGAGGGGACTCTTTGAATTTCCCCAAGTTGCCAATCTAAGCCATGCCCAAAATTCCCGACTAGTACCTACTCAGAGTCAGTCCATACTCTCACATCCGATTTCACATCATTACCTTACCTGAAACCTTACATTCATCAGTTTAGTGAGCAGACTTCAGAGTTCAGAGGCATTGCAGATTGATTCAGTGGGCAGATAGCACTTGATTTCACACACACATGCCACCATTGTAAAGCCTATTCGGCTATCTCATGGCATCATGCACATCATTTCAGCCTTGTAAAGCCTCTTGGCTATTCCCGGCATCATTGCCACAAGCCTTGTAACACAGATCAGATTTTATATACTGTAGTTCTATCTTCACCGACAGTACAGAGATTTCAGTTGGCATCTTCAGTGTATTTGCAGTTGATTCATACAGAGATTTTCAGGATACTTTTTTGAGTACATTTTTTGCACCATGTCGACTAGCAACCTCAATCTGGAGGCATCTGCTAAGTTAGAAACTCCAATTATGGTACATGGAAATACCGAATGGAGACCATTCTTGTGCTTCAGGACAAATGGGAGTATGTCGATGGATCTACACCTAGACCATTGGCCGATCCAGCCACCAGTAGCTCTACTCCATCCGTTGTCATAGCTCCAGCAACAGAATCTACATCGGGATCTACATCTACACAAATAGTTTCCGCACCAGTAGAATATCCTACCATTGTCCGAGCTCAAGCAGAATGGGATAAGAAAGACAAGTATGCCTATCACCTGATCAAGTAGAATGAGCAAGATGTCATGCTAGGACAGCTCAACACAGTCAAGACATCAAAATAAGCATGGGATATGTTCGCAGCTCTCTACGAGTCCAAGAACACATCCAGGATTCTCACCCTGAGAAACCAGATCAACCAGAGTTTCCGCAATAGTAGTGAAACCGGGATATGTTCGCAGCTCTCTACGAGTCCAAGAACACATCCAGGATTCTCACCCTGAGAAACCAGATCAACCAGAGTTTCCGCAACATTAGTGAAACCGGTCATGCTTATGTACTCCACATCAAAGACTACAACAATCAACTTGCAATAGTAGGAGAGACTATGAATCCTACAAAAATGGTTCAAGTAATCCTGAATGGACTAGGAGAAGGATATGAGAATCTAGTCTAGAGTATTGCCATCCAACGGCAAATTCCAACACTGGAAGTACTTTAGTCAATTCTACTTGGTGAAGAACTCAGGACTCAGGCCATTCAAGCATGTAAAGGTCATTCTAATGATCAAGCATTCACAGCTTCAGACAGAAGCAGAGGCAAAGGCAGAACTAGAGGTAGATCATATCAGAAAAGTGGTCATCATCAACAAAATCAAAGTCAGAATCAGCATCAGCATCATCCTCAGCAACATCAAAATCAGCAAAGAAGAAATCATTCCAATCGAGGAAGATTCCAAGGACGAGGGAATGCATCCACCAATGTGTCAAACATTCAGTGCAACTACTGTCACAAGTTTGGACACTATGAAAGAGATTGCTACAAGAAGCAGTACGACCAAGGCGGTCAATCCAGCAGTAATCGTTCGAGGGAATTCCCGAGGAAGAGGAAATCATCGTGGTGGACATTCTAGTCACAGTCATTTTGCAAATGAACATGGAAATATGTTTCTTGCAAGTGAGGAATTGCATCAGACTGATACAATGCACCTAGACACTGATTTCAATCCTAAAGAGGATTACAGCTATCAATTGACCAAGCGAAACAGGATCCTTGGTACATTGACAGCGGTGCATCATCTCATATGACAAATCATCAGGAATGGTTCACAAAAATGAAGCCATTAGAAGGACAAAAAAATGTCATCTACACAGCAGACAATACACTGAATCCAGTTCAAGGGACAGGTGTTATCCCTATGAACAATTTCACTGGTTCAAAAGGATTAGTCAAAGATGTGCT
Organism: Dipteris shenzhenensis; assembly: GCF_047967505.1. Lineage (NCBI taxonomy): Eukaryota > Viridiplantae > Streptophyta > Polypodiopsida > Gleicheniales > Dipteridaceae > Dipteris > Dipteris shenzhenensis. Next base: position 8,492,625 of record NC_141617.1, on the reverse strand, counting down.
CTATGTTCTGAAGCTCAGCAAGAACCTTTTGCCAGTAGGTCAAATGACGGAACACAACTACAAAGTCATCTTCGACGGTGATGAATGCACTATCAGAGACAAATCCAAAAGAGGTCAGCTAGTAGCAAAAGGTGTCAAGGAAGGACGCTTATACAAGATGCTAGCTACAGTACGAGATAAGCATGCCATGTCAGCTCAAATGCAATAGATGCCACTATCTACAAAATGGGACAATAGATATGGTCATGTCAACTTCAAGTACTTGTTAGATCTCAGGAATCAGAATATGGCAATTGGGATTCCGAAGCTACAGTTTCTTGGAAAAGTTTGTGAAGCATGCTGCTTCGGCAAACAAAAGTGAACCAACTTTGTCAGAAGTACCTCTCGTGCACGAGGTATTCTTGATTTGATTCATACAGATGTATGGGGTTATGCCCAGACCCGTAGCATCAATGGTTCACTTTATTACTTGACCTTCATCGACGACTACAGCAGATATTGTTGGGTCTACTTTCTGAAAGAGAAATTTGAAGTGTTTTCCAGATTTCAAGAATTTGAAGCCATGGAAGAAAACCAGACAAGCAAAAAGATCAAGGTCATGAGATCAGACAGAGGAGGTGAATACATGTCTTCTACATTCATGAACTTTTGCAAAAATCACGGCATACAAAGACAATTCACATGTGCAGATACTCCTCAGCAAAATGCAAGAGCTGAAAGGAAGAATGGGACTTTTGTAGACAGTGCTAGAGCAATGCTTAGTGAAAAGCATCTTTCGAATCAGTATTGGGCAGAAGCAATATCTACAGCTAACTACTTGCTTAATCGGCTTCCTACCGAACCGATACAAGGTATGACTCCTTATGAAGCATTCACTGGACACAAGCCACGCATTGGGCATCTCCGCATATTTGGTTGCATAGCATATGCCCACATACATGATGATCATCGCAGGAAATTGGATGCGAAGTCACGCAAATGCATCATGGTTGGCTACAGTGAAGAAAGCAAAGCATACAAATTGTATGATCCCATCAACCGCAAAGTCATTATCTCCAAAGATGTAATGTTTGATGAGGAATTAGAATGGAAAACCTCACCTACACAGGAGATAGAAGCATCGACTTCACAGTCATCTACAGAACAGGTTGATGAAGAAGAGCAAGAATTGCCAACAACACCCCAAGCAGCGCCACAACCTCAGGGGGTTCATTCATCTTATGTAACCCTATCACGTGAGTTCAACATAAGGATATTTTTAATTTTTAAAATTTACAGAATTTAACTTACATAAGGGATTATTTAAAATGATTCCAAAATTTTTTTACAGATTTGTATAGAAAAAGGGTACATTTTATTAATGAAAAATTTACAGGTAAGGGATTTTACAAACAAGCCTTGAATGCACGTGATATAGAGAGTTTATACATAGTGACCCCCCCGAGGCCACAACATCTCAGACGGTCTACTAGGGAAAGCAGACCTCCAGCCAGATTGACATATGCTCAGAAAGGCAAAGCGATTCAGGTGGAAACCACCAACTATGCTCTTATGACTACCATCATGGCTATAGAAGAGCCAGTGTACTTTGAAGACGCAGTAGACAAGCCCAAATGGCAAACTGCTATGAATGAAGAAATGGATGATTTGTATAAAAATAACACTTGGGAATTATGCGACCTTCCACCAGGAAAGAAGGCCATAGCCAACAAATGGGTATACAAAGTGAAGTACAATCCAAATGGCAGTATTCAAAGATATAAAGCCAGACTAGTTGCAAAAGGATTTGCACAACAATATGGTCAAGATTATGATGAGACTTATGCTCCAGTCGCAAACATGGATTCCATACGGTTCTTGATATCACTAGCGACACTCAGTAAATGGAATGTGTATCAGCTTGATGTCAAGAATGCATTTCTCAATGGTTATCTAGACGAGGAAGTCTACATGCAACAACCAGCAGGTTATGTTGAATCAGGAAAGGAGAACAAGGTTTGCCATCTCAAGAAAAGTCTCTACAGCTTAAAGCAAGCACCCAGAAGTTGGTACAGCAGAATTGATAAGTATTTTGCTGATCTGGGATACATGAATTCCAATGCAGATCATACTCTCTACTACAAAGTTCAAGGGGAAGACATTACTATTACACTTTTGTATGTAGATGATCTGATTGTGACAGGAAGCAAGGATAGCTTCATCAAAAAACTAAAACAAGACTTATCTATAGAGTTCGACATGAAAGATCTTGGACTTATGCACTATTGTCTTGGAATTGAGTTCTGGAGAGATTCAGATAGCACATTCATGAGTCAGCTCAAGTATGTTGACAGTCTCTTGAAGAAGTTTCATATGGCAGATTGCAAGATTGCAGCCACTCCCATGGAATAGAGTTTGAAACTTACTAAAGATTCAGAAAAGCCTACAGTCAATGACAGATACTACAGGCAACTCATCGGATCTCTTATATATCTGACAATCACATGGCCAGATATTTGTTATGCAGTAAGCTCACTAGCATAGTTTATGGCAAATCCAAAACAGTCTCATTGGAATGCAGCCAAAAGAGTGTTGAGATACATCAGAGGTACAAGACAATTTGGGATAGAATACAGAGGAAGTCATCCACGATTGCATGGATACTGTGACAATGACTATGCTGGAGATCATGAGACCAGGAGATCGACACAGGGATATGCATTTTTCCTTGGTCAAGGTGCTATATCATGGTTGTCAAACAAACAACCAACTGTTTCTTTGTCTTCGACTAAAGCAGAATATAGAGCATTCACTACAGGTGCATGTGAGGCTATATGGCTTAGAAGACTATTGTCAGAAACAGATTACTTTGATGAGTCAAAGCCAACAACAATATACTGTGATAATCAATCGGCTCAAGCATTGGCCAAAAATCTAGTATATCACTCCAGGACAAAGCACATTGATGTCAGAGAGCACTTCATCAGAGAAAGAGTGTTACTTGGTGACATCACACTGCAACATTGTGATAGCAAAGAAAATGTTGCAGACATCTTTACCAAACCACTCGGTAAAGAGCTATTCGAGAAACACTGACTAGCTCTTGGTTTGATGCAGAGGAAGGACATTCCCATTAAAGGGGTGTGATGGAATGTAATGCTCAGTCCTTCTTCGATTTCCCAGAATCATCATCTTGAGGGAAGGCCCACTTCATGATGTTGATCTTGAGGGAAGGTGTTGAGAGTTCACGCTCAACATCATGTGATCATGTGTGCATAGCACCATCACGTGATCATATGTGCATAGCACTAACCTTATAGAGTGCTATAAAGGAAAGGGTTAGATCCCCTAACCCTAACCCTAAAAGGGTTTGTATATATTCTATTTTTTAAACTATATCTAGTGTACAGTTAGTTATTTGTGGTGTGCTCTCTAGCTGTGCCCTCTCTCCTCATCTCCACTCTTCTCCTCTCCCCTCTTCATATTTTGTCAAACCCCAAACCACGAATCCTAAACCTTAAATCCTATGAGTGTTTTCAGTAATATCGTTTATTTAAGTAATAGTTTTAATTAGAATTCATAAGTAGTAGTGGAATTGATAGTTGGGAGGGTGGTAGTGGGAGAAAGGGAGAGTGGGAAAGTGGAGAAAGGGAGTGTGGGAGGGTGGTAGTGGGAGAAAGGGAGTGGAAGAGGGAGTGGGAATGGGGGCGGTGGGGGTGGGGGTGGGAGGATGGGAGTGGGAGTGGGAGAGGGAGTGGGAATGGGGGAGGTGAGGGTGGGGGTGGGAGAATGGGAGTGGGAGTGGGAGAGGGAGTGGGAATGGGGGAGGTGGGGGTGGGGTGAGGGTGGGAGGATGGGAGTGGGAGTGGGAGGGGTGGGGAGTGGGAGTGGGAGGATGGGAGTGGGAGAGGGAGTGGGAATGGGGGAGGTGGGGGTGGGAGTGGGAGGGGTGAGGTGGGAGGATGGGAGTGGGAATGGGGGAGGTGGGGGTGGAAGTGGGAGGGGTGGGTTGGGAGGATGGGAGAGGGAGTGGGAATGGGGGAGGTGGGGGTGGGAAAATGGGCATGGGAGTGGGAGAGGGAGTGGGAGGATGGGAGTGGGAGGGGTGAGGTGGGAGGATAGGGGTGGGAGAATGGGGAGTGGGTGGGAGAATGGGAGTGGGAGTGGGAGTGGGAGAGGGAGTGGGAATGGGGGAGGTGGGGGTGGGGTGAGGGTGGGAGGATGGGAGTGGGAGTGGGAGGGGTGGGGTGGGAGGATGGGAGTGGGAGAGGGAGTGGGAATGGGGAAGGTGGAAGAATGGGCGTGGGCGTGGGAGTGGGAATGGGGGAGGTGGGGTGGGAGGATGGGGGTGGGAGTGGGAATGGGGTGGGAAGATGGGAGTGGGTGGGAGAGGGAGAGAAGATAATCTAATGGAGAGGCCAATGGGAGAGGAGATAATGATATAGAAGGACCAATGAGAG